>NC_056585.1:28441597-28667376 GCF_018340385.1 Cyprinus carpio | reverse complement strand
ACGTAGGACGCCGGTGTAGAGTAAGCTCTGGTGAGAATTTGCTAGTCTCGTGGAGAAACCAATTGTGTTTAGTTAGAGCCAAGAACAGCCAAAAGTTTCCTTACTTTGGCACACAGGAAGAAAACCCAGTTCTCTTCTTGACGTATTAGCAAAAATCCTCTGGAAATTTAGCAAAAGATTACGGTTTATTAAAGATATTGAATCTGGATTATTATTCTTACACAAACGCATTGATTTGCTTCAGGAGGGCCCCTTTATAAACTCACAGGAGTAATGTGGAGCAACTTTGAATGATGGATGGACCACAGTTTGACTGGACTTCTATTGAATAACTCAGCATCCAGTCACTGCCGTTATAAAGCTGGGAAAGCCAGGACATTTTTTAATATACCTCTGATTGATTTCGTCTTTGAAGAAGAAAGTCATATAACGCTAGGTATGGCTTGAGGGTGAGTAAATCATGGGGGTCATTTTCCTTTTGGGGTGAAACTCTATCCCTGTAAAATGTCACAGTGTCTGGTCTGAGGTCCCTGGATGTCCACTAGAGGTCTCACTTCACCATATCGTCACCCCACCTTCAGGAAATCCATTACCACAATCCTTTGTCTTTATTTCATCACTGTTCAATGTATTCAGCTGTCCACACTTACATTGTTTGCCCACGTCTTACGAACATACTGGTTGTTTTCGGTCTTGTTAAGGAGTCCTTGTTTTAATGTCACCCTGCTTTTTTTGTTCCCTTGTGGAGGCTCGTGTTTGGTTCTTGTTATGAACTGATTATCTGGATTTTGATACACTTTTGCCTGGCTTGGATTATTTATATTTGGATTATCCCAATAAAACACGGCAATTGGATCTACTGTTTGTGTGCGTTGTCGTGGAACAGTAAATGTGTTTTACGGGATTTCAAGTGCATCTTGAACTTGTATAAGATCTGGCAGGTTTGTTTAGACTGAGCTTGTACAGGAGTTGTTAGGAAGTAGTTCGGGGTTGAAGTTGCTGTATTATTCAATGACTTGTTTCACACATGAGTTCGAATGTAGTCTTCATCAGCAAGACAATCCCTCTCTAGGAATGAATTGGCGGGTGGTTATTTCCCTGTGCTTTAGAAGACTGGATTTTAAAAGCCAATATGCATATTTTCTTTTATTGTGGTAATTTTAATTCAGGAAAGAAAAAAAAAAAATAAGTCGAGCCTTTTAGATCCCTCGCCTGCCGATCCATTATTATTAGATTTCATCGTTAATTACATTGCGTGCAGTCTCAGCACTCACACATCGCCTGAAGAAAATGCAGTGTGAGGGAGGTGACATTCATTACAGATGCTGAGAACAAACGCCATACCAATAATCTGATGTCTGTGTCGCGTGCAGAGGTCCAAAAAAGAGGTCCACAGCTGCAGTGCCGTGGTTCCTGTAATATATACAAACAACGCACACGAAGCACCTGCTTTCTCTCTTAATAATAGAAACGGCAGAGATATTTAATGTCATTTGAAGAAATAACGTGGACCATTGAGATGAAATCCGATCATCTGCTGAATCTGATGAAACCTGCCAAGGACACGTCGAAGTAACATTTCAGTTCAAAACTGTAACATAGCTAAGTAATATTTAAAATGTTTTATGGAAATGTTTTAGGGGCAATATTAAAACCCTTTTGTTCATTTGTGACCCCCTGAAAATCTAATTTCTGCCATATGGACAAATGCTCACAAAAAATGAACATAACCTAAAACTAAATTTCAAGACAGTAATGCAAAAAACAAAATTTAAAACGTATAATTTGTATAAAAAAACTAAAATCCTGCATATTATCATCATAAAATGTATCCTGAGCAGAAAATTATCATATTACATCAAATAAAAAATGTTTAGTGTATGCAATTGCAGCATAAGCTAACGAGTGATACGGTAATTAAAATGTGACTGTAAATAATGTGCAGTAATAATAATAAATAAGTATTATTCTGAAACCAGTTACAGTAAAGAAATTTCTTCGCGGAAATGGCGGTAAATAGTCATTATTTCTTTATGCAAATATAATTTGCTTTTGATTTTGGGGTGAAATGTTTGTTTGTTTGTTTATCATTCAGGTGACACGTCCCAGTGATACCAAGAAACAAGTGAAAAATATTCAAATTAAATAATGAAACAATAAATAAAAACAAAACGGTTTTAAAGTTAATGTTTTATAATTTTAAAAAATGTGAGACTATGAAAACTAGGCTCACTTTATAATAAGCTTTCCCTTAAAAAAATCAACCAAAGTTAAGTTAAGTTAGGAGTTAGTCCCTTTACAATCCACAAAAACACGCTTCAGACTGCATTTCTGTCATTAAGAGGATTCTGTGGAAAAAAAATGTTGACTTTGAAGATTCTGGACAGGTTTTGTGAGATTCTGCATCACCTTGTTTCTGTTGTCTAGCAAATACTTCATTCATGTATTAGACGCTCCCAGGGGACAGGGTTTGAGTTCTAATGGTCTTCTGTGCGTGACGTGACGTGGTTCTTCACGCTGCAGCTGAGGTCTCCATCAGTTCCCTCATCCAGATCAATGCTGCTGTTTCCATCTATCAGTGGATCTCCATTCAGAGTCCAGTTGTAGAGGAAGCTGATCCACCCCCTCAGAGGACGAAGAACACCCTCATCACCCCACTGGAGGAGCAGATGATTGACACTTCCACTGAGCCAATAGGAGCTGGAGGGAGGGGCACATGACAGACACATGACTCTTTCTCAACTAACTCTATAACCAGAGTCAATGTCAAGACATTTCTAAATGAAATGTACTGCTGAAAGGATAGCTGGGTGCAATTAAACATGCAGCATACTTTAGTAATATGATAACAATGTAGCACATAAAAGTGCTTTTATGTGTCATTTTTTAAAACTGTAAGCAATATAGTGTGAGGAGTGTGGTAAACAGTAAAGAATAAAGACTGTGTATGTGAAGATGAGATGAATTTGACTAAATTCTTCCAGGCATTCAATAATGAGCTGCAATAAAAACCTTCCCAGAGATTCAACTGATTCATCTGCATGAGAGTGAGATCTTTGGAGAACATGAGACTGGAATGAGTCTGATGAGAGAGTTTCTGTACCTTCAACAATCACTTGAAGATCTCTAGATGTTTCTGTGCTGTCTGAGTC
This sequence comes from Cyprinus carpio, assembly GCF_018340385.1. NCBI lineage: Eukaryota > Metazoa > Chordata > Actinopteri > Cypriniformes > Cyprinidae > Cyprinus > Cyprinus carpio. Next base: position 28,664,224 of record NC_056585.1, on the reverse strand, counting down.
AGTGAGTGTTATTCTGTAATTCCCAGAATCTGCTCTGATCACACGGTTTATTATCACAGTCCCATTGATGACGTTCACTTCAGGTCTGTTATTATAAAGATCACATTCCTTTATCCTGTCATATTTTATTCTACACATTGGATCATCTTGTGTGTTATTTATTCTGTGACGTAACCTCAGGTCATATTCTCGAGCGTCCCGCTCCATCAGCAGATTGAGTTTGTGTTCCAGAGCTGCGTAACAGGGATCAGATTTATCAAACCAGCAGAACTGATCCAGACCTGAAGAGAGAGAGAGAGAGAGAGAGAGAGAGAGAGAGAGACATTGTACTAACACTTACATACTGTACAGTCAGTGAAACTGCTGATATAAAGGTCTTTCTCATCATTAATTAAAATCAGACACAAATAACATTAGATTGATAATCTTCCAGATCAAATAAATGAATTAACAATGAACATTCATGTCTTGACCCAGCTAACAGGGAACGTTCCCTTAACTTTCACTAACGTTATGTAAAAGTTATATAAATGTTAGAAAAAAAAACATTCCTGACATAATGTTTCTGGAACAGTTTTATAATGTTTTCATATTTAAAATACATTGTCCTAACGTTTAGCGAAAACGTTCCCATAACAACGTTCTTGTAACATCTTTATCACGTTATTTTTTACTTGACTGATGTTCTTATAATCTTGAAACAAAACATTCTTAAAACACCATTATTGGAATGCCTTCATTTTAGAAGTGATGGGATCAGAAATTACGAGTGTGACCAGTCTCAGTCCAAAACAGCATGTAGTAACCGGCCCGAGCTCGGCTGGCCCTCAGCTCAGACTCGGCATCGGCGAGTGTTTATCCGGGCCGTGTTTGTGATGTGGCTGTAAAGCACTGACCCGATTCCTGTTCACCGTAACCGACCCGAGTCTGGCTGTATAGAGTCTGGGCCACTTCTGGCAATGACTCAGCTCGGTTCAGTCATAGATGGCTACATTAATATAGCAATAATTAACATAAAACTGTTTTAAACTTGACGTAAGATCTTTACAGTAGCCTATCTTGTAACATTAATTACACGTCTAATGTCGTGAATTTGTCAAAAACAAATTATCTGCTAAAAATGTAAAAAAAAAAAAAAAATTCTATTGATATTTATAACGATAGCAGATCTATATTTATGTAACGCAGCAGGTCATTTCTTTATACGTTTGCTTGTATGTATTTTGAACGCGCTTCATTGCGCTCTCACGTGTATCACCTTCACTCGTGCAGCGGGCGAGTCTTGTACCTGTGCTCGCGAGTGCTGTCTCCCATGTTTGGGCAGTTTGCAGATTGGATGCAAACAAAACAATGGATTATTTACCAAGAGATGTGGATGTATGAACTCATTTCGATAAAACATTTCTTTTTAGTATTTTACTAGCGCAGGCGCTTATAAGCTCATAAATGAACTGCAAACCTTCACCTCACGTGTGAGACTGCAGCGAACGCGGCGTTGTGTGAAACCTAAGTAAAAAAATAAATAAAATAAACGATATAGTTTTCATTTTTGATTGAATTGTTGTGTAATGTTCATAATAGATGTTATAGTTTTGATTACGCGGTTCATATTTCTTAAAGTATGTAAGAGTGAAGATTTGTTTAAGTGTGTCATTGTTTTCAAATAACCTCAACTAAATGCATTAGCTATTTTCAGCTATTTTTTATGATGAGAATGTACTGCAGTCACATAATATATGCATCAGTTTGTCTGAGATCATCTGCAATATCTCTGTCCTGCTTTTATAGATGCTAAATATAAGCAGACTATACATGTAGACATGCTCATCTCTGCCAAAGCACACGTGACTACAACACAAACACAGCATCACAGTTCATCACTTTACTTTAATTGCTTCTTCACTCAGGATGTAGAGACACACAGGAGTAACTGATTATTTCTATGCTACACATTTTCTTTTAAATATTTTCTGTTTTGTAGTAACCAATAGAAGCTGAAGGAATGGCAGACATTACTCAGACACTTGTGAACACTGAGCAGTGTTTGGAGTCCAAGACATCATCTTTATTATACTTCTGACTAAACTAGCAGCAAGCATTAGAGCCAATGAGAAAGTAAGTTCAAGTAAAATTTTTGCATTGAGATTAAGAAGTTGGGAAGATATGTTACAGCACAACAACCATAAATCCTGAGCGATTTGAAAATGGGGGCAACAACCAAGGAAAAGTACTCATTGTTTCACTAAAAAATTATCCATGGTAATAGTTGTAAATGATCAGATTAATAAATAAAAGTACAAAATGTTTTTAATTTTAAAACTTTGCCATTCACTAATGTGGTAAAACACTAATATATATATATATATATATATATATATATATATATATATATATATATACTTTATGTATAACTTTTATTTATTTTTTTTTTTTTTGTTGTAATTGCATGTAAATGCATTGTTCTCATGCCAACTTAATCCAAGTAAGTTCTTTACTTTTAAAATGCATTTATCATAATGAGATGAGTTAACGGTAAGCGGTAAGTAAACATTTTGGCAGCGTTATCAATTTTAAATGAAAGATAAGTGAACAGTAAAGAAGATATTAAAAATGAATCCGGGCCCTAGTCCGGGGTGCTGTACACTTCAGTGTCCCGGGCCAATTCTGGCTCCGATGTGGCAGTGTCGGTTTTTAAGATGATAGAATGGAATGTTTCTATAACGTTCACATAAACCGGAGAAAAAAAACGTTCCTAATACATTAAAAAATGCATAATTTTAAACATTTAAAGAACATTCATTAATGAAGTTTTCGTAACGTTTTTAACATGGTAGGATGGAATGTTCCTGTAACGTTCGCAGAAACCCCACAAAAAAATTTTAAACATACATTACATTAAAAATTCTTGATGTTTTAAACATTTAGAAATAATTTTTTAATAATTTTTTTGTAATGTTAGTAAAACGTTCTGACAATTAATTTTTGCTAGCTGGTTCAACATGTACAAAACATTCCGAAATAACGTTTTCAGAGATAGATTTAAAAAACAAACAAACAAAAATAATTAATAAAAAAAAAAAAAAAAACTTTAATACAAATTAACTGCACTTACCAGTAACAAATTATTTTTAAACACTAATTTCTTACATCAATTGAGTAAAGTGAAGTTGATTATCAACAACAGAACACAATACACCTCCAAAACACCAGATATTTTCAAACATTTCAATACAAGTTGTGGCTTTATAAAAACTAAAGTCAATCAGCAATATCGACTTTACCATGGAGCTAAAAATTGACACAAGATTAAATTCCTGATTCTGTTTTTTTTTTTTTTTTTTTTCCTACTCATGTAAATTGCCATTTTACTTTTACCTAAAACAAAATTTTAATAACTGACACTCTCTCCTCGAATATTTGACACCAAAAATTTAATTTTGAATTGAAAATGTTTCACCAACGCTTCAAACAAATTTCTTTAAGACCTCAAACAAAGGTTTCAAAATATAACAGTGCATAAAAAATAAGGATTCAACACAAAATATAAAGGCATTAACAGCAATGATACAGTGTAAAATTCTCCATTGCAAATCTCCAATTGTTTTATTTAATGGTGGCTTGTAAAAACATTTTCCAGTTTGGCTTAAAAAACTTCATCCAACTCTATAAAATAGTTCTCCATGGTGTATCAGTTTTCCCATTCAATGCTTTTTTATTAAAACATTTAAACCACATAATTGATACAATGTCTTGCCATTCATTCCTTTAAAATCCATATACAATTTTTTTTTCAGAGTCCAGAAAAATTCCACCACACTCCTCAAAATTAGGTGAAATCAAACAACTTTGGAAAGACATCTTTAACACAGGAAAACAATTTCCCCATCACAATATCTTCTTGATAAATCAGCCTCTTCAGTTGAGACAAAAGCCTGTAACTTTTGTAATAATTTCTCAACCATTTATGTTGATCTAACCCCCAACTTTGTGGCCACCACATCCACCTCAACAAAATCTGGACCAGCCAAACTTAACAGCTGGCGAAGTGTCACCACCTTAGCATTTGTGAAAATTCCAATCAATGGAGCTGGTGCACTAGTTAAGTCCAATATTGCACCATAAACCAAAGGCTCTTCCAAAAGCCAATGCAAAGATGTGGAATCATTTGCCCTTTGGAATTTAAAAGGTTCCAGACTTAAAAAGTTTCCGACAGAAAACTGGAAGATTTGCCACACTCAAAGTTTTTGGTTCCAATAAAAATAAAGATTTATCCAGGTTTAGTCCAGCCACAGTCTTTAAAAAAAAGCACTTGCTATTGGTCTCCAGCTTACAGACTCAGGGCCAGTTAGAAGACGTTGTATAAATTGCACTCGAAAAAAAAAAGTTGCCATTTCTACTTTGTAAATGCACAAGTCCTTGCCCACCTTCTTTTTTTGGTAGGTATAGCATGTTATGAAGCACCCAGTGCATTTTATCCCAGAAAAAGTCTATCAACATTAATTGGATCTTATTAAGCAAGAGTGGTGTCCTATCAACACACATCAAATGATGCCAAAGAGATAAAGCAACAAGATTATTTATAATAAGGGTTCGTCCCCTAAAAGCCAATGTTTGCTTTATCCACCTCCATTTATCCAAACAATGCTTTATTTTCTCAGCCAGCTCTTCCCAATTTTTTGACTGAAAAGATTTTTCTCCTAAATGAACTCCCAATTATTTTAACCAGTCTCTTTTCCAACTAAGCCCACCTGGAAGTTTATAGAGCATGCCTGACAATGAACAACCTTGCCTTACTCCACGCTGAACTTTGAAAGGTGCACACAAGCCACCATTAAATTTCAACATACTCTCAATGTTACTATATAATACTCTAACATAACTTTTAAAAACAGAACTAAATCCAAATACATCTAAAACGTCCCATAAATAATCATGCTCTACACAGTCAAATGCCTTTTCTTGATCAATGGAAATCAAGCCAAAAATTTTACACCACAATTTTTTTTAAAATTCTATCAAATCCCAAATTTTAAAAAATGTTATCAAAGATAACTCTACCAGGCACTCAGTAGGATTGGTTAGGATTATTTATATCATCTAAGACTTCCTATAATCTATCTGGCAATAATTTAGACAAAATGTAATAGTCAGAGCACAGTAATGATACTGGTCACCAGTTTTAATATCGCTTAAATCTCCTTTCTTTGGCAGGAGAGTAAGAATTTCTCTCAGACTACTTAATGGTAACAAACCTCTACCTAAACTATCACTAAGGACTGCAAGCAAGTGCTCCCCTTCAATACCACATTATGCTTTATGAAACTCAAATGGAATTCCCATCTATCCCTGGAACTTTCTCATTTTGCATACTTTGGAGAGCATCATACAATTTGTTTAAAGTAATAGCTTTACTAAGTATTGCATTAGCACTTTCAGAGATTTTAGTCAAATCTTTAAAGAAAATATTACCTTCACCTTGACCTATCCTGTGATCACAACTGTAAAGTTTTTTATAGAATTTAACAGCTCTTCTCTCATTTCAACTGGATCAGACAACAAAAACCCCAGTTTCAGAACGTAAATTCTGTATAAAACATCTCTGACCATTCTTTTTTTCTAATCCAAAAAAAAAAAAAACTCTGATGGAACATCCAACTGCTCCACATACTGGAAGCACGATCTAACCAATGCCCCCTGTGCTTTTCTTTTATATAAATCTGACAAAGATGATCTTTTCAAATAAAAAAGATATTAAAAGGTCTTGATTTCCAGTTTCCATTTCCATTTTCTAACTACTTCCAGTTTCCACTTACATTTTATATCTTCTTTATAGACTGACTTAAAATTTTAGTGACATTTAAAGTATATTGTTGACATAATTGCTTGATATTAACTTTCCCTACGTCCCACCATTTAAAAGTTAAAAAGTGACGTGACATACAGCCAAGTATGGTGACCCATACTCGGAATTTGTGCTCTGCTTTTTTAACCCATCCAAAGTGCACACACACAGCAGTGAACACACACACACACGCCGTGAACACACACCCGGAGCAGTGGGCAGCCATTTATGTTGCGGCACTCGGGGAGCAGTTGGGGGTTCAGTGCCTTGCTCAAATGCACCTCAGTCGTGGAATTGATGGGGAAAGAGCGCTGTACATTCACTCCCCCCCACCTACAATTCCTGCCGGCCCGAGGCTGGAGCTGTTAACCCTTGGATTCCAAGTCCAACACTCTAACTGTTAGGCCACGACTTCCCCACCTACAATTCCTTTACTTTTTGTAAAGTGGAAAATTTACTTTTTTGTTCACTAAATGATTCCCAATAAAACTTAAAACCTCTTTAAACTTTAAATCTGACAACAAAGTCACATTAAAAATGCCAATAAGGGCTACTTAACTTAACAGAACCCAACTTCAGTGTACACACAACCAAACGATGGTCAGAGAAACCTACAGGAACAATTGAGCTACTTATTAAAAAAAAAAAAAAAACTACAGTGATATTTAAAGACATAAAATCTGTCTAAGCGTGCCATTTACAGCAAATTATCACAAACATGTGTCCATGTATATGTGACCCATCACGGAAACCAGTGATACAAGTCGGCAGCACAACTTTCGAGCAAGATGAAAAAGAAGCGTTTTTTTTTGTTTGTTTTTTTTCAAAATTGGTGATTTTCGTTTTTTTGCAGAATCTGTTAGTTGAGATCACGAAAAGAAGCGTTGTGTTTGAGATAGCAGTATTGGTATATTTAAAAGCGTACATTTTGAGGTTGAAATCGGCTTGTTTTTCGGAGATTCTAGCAAGCATCAGGGGCCTGTCATGTCTGTGTGTATTTCCATACTGGATAAGCCAGCTTTTGTTTCTTTTGTTATTGCCCCGACCCTCCAAGGGAAGCATGGCTACTTATTTTGCAGCGCTCTGTCCGGCTCTAGCTAATATCAAAATTCAATGAAGATGGACGCTGCAAAGATTATCGCAGACGAGCTGAACCGTGGCTGTTACACTGAAAATGTTTTGAAGTACTTCTTCGACAAGCCTGATGCTTATGAACAAGCGCTCACTGATTCTGAAGAAGATCTGAGCGACGATGAAAGCGGCATAATAAGACTGAATAATATCCCTAATCTACAACTGAGCAAAGATGAAGACGAGGAAGAATGTATCGGACTGGTGTCAGACGAGTTGGACCGTAAGATATCAAAGGCTATATCGATAGTAACATTTGATGGGGGATAAAGACAGAGAAATGGGGAAAAATCCGTAACTGTGACTGTAAATGCTACATGAGGAGAAATAGAGCTCTCTGCATGGGAGACAGTCCTGTAGCCAGAAGCTTTCTCCAGACATTATGTACAACATACGGCTGGATTCTTTAGCTGCGGAAAAAAGAGTGGCAGGACATGCGAATTATTGGACATTTTAGAGGCAAACAGACGCACAGTGCAAACTTCGGAGATGGTTTACATCCACAAAGAAGACCCCGACAAAGAGAAAGTGTGCCCAAAAGACTTATTTCATTGGAGGCAACGAGATCTGCAAGAGTACTTTTCTGTTTCTTATGGGGTGAGTTTCCATAAACATCAAAGTTTGTGGTTTTGTGTTCATTTTAAGAACACAGACACGTTATCTCATCTTTATCATAGTTGATCATAACTAGATATGAAATGGCATGAAAATTTCATTTCATGATTATAGTGACCAAAATGATCACAGTTATCACAGAATCCTGTTCAAAAAGTCCTAATGCTACACAATGAAATCAATTCACCAAGTTTTTTGTAGAAAACCAGCAGATAACAAATAAAATTAGCATCAATATGTACTTTTTGTTTACATAAACATTAAAATAATAACATTAAAAATGATGGCCAGATTTCAAAGGAGTGTCTTGCAACGTTATCTACAATGCACAAGTTCAAAAAGAGTTTTGACAAAAAAGGTTTATAAAAAGATAAAACTCACATATTTTAGCCTCTAAATCATTTTTATAAAAGTCAAAAAAGATAAATTACTGACATTTACAATGCACATTATCCTTTATTATTAATAGTATGCGGTCCGATTTTTTCCCGTTGCATCTGTCGTTGCTATGCAACCATGCAGCTTTACGGGGGAGCTTTACAGGGGGTATGGCTTATCTAAATGAGATGTAAATGAGTCCTATTGCCACTCCCAGCAGGTGAGAACAGGTGATCTTTAGAGGCCATTTTCTCCCTTTTGAGACAACTTGAGACAAATGGCCACAACTTCTCCAAATATTATCAGATTACACATCGTTGGAAAGCTTGGAGACTACACTTTCAGAATATGTTAATAACTCAAAATGCCCCAGAACCCACTTGTGTCCCTACTTTCCGTGATTGGTCACAAATTGCTTAACTCTATAATTAACATAAATTAACAATATATTAATTAGCTTTTCTCTTTTTTTTTTTCTTTTTTTTTGCATCACTATGTGTCTCCTGCAAAAAAACAGAACATAAATTTTATTCTGATTCACTACTTCATAGATCTGTGCTCTCTTTCTGTAGTCTCTAGCCCCATTCACATTTAGAGATGCAATGCGAATGTCACTCATCAAAAAATTTAAGAAAGAGGCTACACTACAGAGAGCAAGACATCCAATCAGGGCATAAAGATTAAACCATTTTTTCAGCATTGTTCAATTGAAGTTGAATTTTTGTGACAATTTTTCTTTAAACGATAAACTTCTTTATCTGTAAATCTCCCTTCACTCATTAAACACTTAATATTTTTCCAGCAATCTTTTAAGGTCTGGAAAATATTCAATAATTTGCACTCCTCTCATGTTTTTAGTCACATTCAAGAACTTTTTAATTTCTTCCACTCCATAATCAAGACATGACCAGTTAGATTGGGAGCAAACTGAAACATTTGAATCAGAGCACTCGGTCTCACTACTTTCGTTGTCTAACTTTTCCTCCTCATGATTTTTCTTGCCTGTTTCAAAACCAAGCTCTTATCACTTTTTTTCCTCTTCAGAGGTATTTTAAAAACAACCTGATCCATGTCCCATTAACATATGATTCTGAACCACATTCTCTAAATGTGATTCAGTATCAGAAAAATTGACTCAAACTCATTTGTGTGTTCACTATTGCTTCTTCTTCACCATCAGTATTGTTACTTTCATCCATCTCAAAGTTGTTCAAATCAGATTTTTTTGTGCATGTTTCATCACTTTCTCTAATCAAACCAGAATCAACATTGTTAGCTGCTGGCACAACTACTTTCTGATAACTAGAGTTCAATTCATCAGAAGTAGTAGCAACTTCTCCATTGTCATTCTGATCATTTTTATCTTAAGCACTGTTACTCTGCTCACTTTGATAAGCAACACTTTCTGGACAGCCAGAAATCAAGTGACCAGACTTTCTGCAACCAAAACACTTAATTGTGTCTGTAGAAACAAAGACTGTAATCAAAATTATCCACCTAGAACTTAAAGTTTAAGTGAAGGTCACATCAATCTCCATTTAGTATCATGTAAATGAGACGTTCTAAACAAAACTACGTGTTTCATCAACTCTAATTTACTCCCAATAGCGATCTTTTTTATGGGGAGCAATAAGTTTGCCAAAGCATGAAAATTCTTGGGTCAACATCTCATCTTTGATGAACGGGGGCACATTTGAAATTGTAACTTTCTTAGCGGGAGTAGAAAGGAGGTAATGCTTGGGTAAACAAACCATGTATGTTTATTCCCTTACCAACAACTTTGTTTGCTTTTCTCTACTGTACTCAGAAACTACACGATTGAATTGTTCATTCTAAAAACGCCACAAGCACACACTCATACACAACGACATTACCAACCATTACACTACACTCCTCCACACTCCGGGCAGACACCACCTTCACCACGTGGTGCCGCGTGAGTGAATCTAGAGCATTAGCCATCCGATATCCCTCCCAGTGCAAAAACAATGAAAAAAAAAAAATAAAAAAAGAGACTTATTACTGCCACAGTGGGCAAAAACCACACACTCACCACACCACTCACTCAATAAAAGCCCCACATGCGCACAGAGAGAGAGAGAGAGAGAGAGCTGTACAAGGGGAGTACCAGAATGACATGATGCAGTGAAAACAGGAATAGATCCACCTTTTTCAACATCAAATGTTAGCTAAGATTTCAAAAATCATTAAGTTGTCATGACATGAGAAATCAAACTTGCCTTGATCTTTTAGCATATAAGAGGTCGTTGTACCATTAAAACATCCTGCAAGTTTCATAGCTTAAAACAGTGGTTCTCAAGTACAGTCCTCGGTACCCAATGCTCTGCACATTTTGTTTGTCTCCCTTATTTATCGCACCTGATTCAGATCATCAGCTCATTAGGAGAAAGAATCCATGAACTGAACTGAGTGTGTCAGATTCAGAAACATTCAAAATGTGCAGAGCAGTGGGTCCCGAGGCCTGGAGTTGAGAACCACTGGCTTAAAACATCCTCCTCATTATAAACAAAGCATTTAATCAAGCTCAAAAACAGCTCGTATAGATCTGAGGTGCCACGTGACATCACAAGGGCACAAACATTTGCATAAAAACTGCCTCCAGAGTAAGACATTGACGAATAGTCATCATCTCACCATAGGCCCCATCCAATGGCGATCAGTCACTTATCGGCTGACACTTGTGACACTGAACGCGAGTGTCGCGTTGCATCAAATAGAGCCCATTATAATAATTGATGCTGTCTTGCCTACACTGGATACAGTAACTGGACAGAGTTTGGTTTAAACAGCTCATTCATGACTTTGTACAGGCATCAGAAGGATCCCAGCATAAAAATAAGCAGATGTTTGTTCGGAGCATTTTGTTTTGTAAAGGAGGCACAATGTAGCTGATGGAGAGTTTTACAAGTAACATTTGTTAAAAGACGAAGCGATACTGGATCTGACTGCAGCTGCATCAGAAACATCAAGTTAATGATTTTATATGGCAGTGGTTCTCAACTCCAGGCCTCGGGACCCACTGCTCTGCACATTTTGAATGTTTCTGAATCTGACACACTCAGTTCAGTTCATGGATCTCTCTCCTAATGAGCTGATGATCTGAATCAGGTGCGATAAATAAGGGAGACAAACAAAATGTGCAGAGCAGTGGGTCCCGAGGACTGGAGTTAGAACCACTGTTATAAGGCTTTGTGTGTAGATGACAGGTTTATGTGTCAAAACACTCACAGTGCGACTCGTGAGGGGGCGTTGATACTGTTTCCTATGCAATGATGTTAGCCAATCATAACAGCGAACATTACTGACAAGCCTTAAAGAAGCTGCCGCTTAAAAACAGGTCATTTTTAGACAGAGGGTTAGAACGAGGGTTGAAAAGAATCATTTTTTCACACACACACACCACGTGTGTGTGTGTGTGTGTTTTGTGCAAAAAAACTTTATTAACATTTTAAGTGAACTTCAAGAAACATATTAAAATATATATATATATATATTTAAAAAAATCCTTTAAAAGGTAATGCATTTTTATCACTTACTGTATAAAGGAACAAAAGCTGTTGTATTTTTCCTAAGAAGACTACATACAGACTATAATTTAAGTATTATTTAGATTTTACACAGATGCTGTTTTACTGTAACTAAACACTTCCATCTGACATATTATAATATTCCACCAATACACACTGCTAAGGCCAGAAAAACAACGTATTAGACAACTGACGACATCTTTTAAACAATATTTTTATTGTTTTATTTTTATTTGAGCTATTGATCAGCGGCTTGAGTTTGATGTGAAAGTGACTCACATGCAGCAGTTTGCAGCAGCAGCATCAGTCCAACGATCAGCATCATTTCTCTGAAGTCCAGTTTAAAGAAGAGTCCAATCCCAGCAGAAGAGAGTCAGATCGAGTCTCACGCAGCGTCTTCACTGACAGACAGAGAGCAGCTCTACTGACACACCAGGAAACTACACCACTTTAACAAAGAAAGAACAGGAAGCTTTTCAGAGAGGGTCAACAGTTCCTTCTTAAATACCTTTAAAAAAAGACACATTACTAAAAAGTGTCTGTAATTATTTTTGTAATCTTCTGTAATCTTTGTTTAAAACCCAATAAAGACAGAAATCAAAAGAGTTTATGAGCTCATCAAAGGCAGATTGATTTTAAACCAGCTTCAAATTTTTTATTATGATTATATGCAATATAAATACAAGATAAATATTACCTGAAACGCATTTGTGATTTGAATCCAAAAAATCAAAACAAATCAAATCAGTGAAACCCAGTAAAAAAGTTGTCAAGATAACATTTCATCTTGATTTTAACTTAATTTCTCCAATCACATTTCTGAATAGTTCTTGTGAAGAAACCACATGTGACTTTACATGTTGAGATCTTCTAATAAAGCAAAGCAGAGATTTAATCAACCAAAACCAACAGAATGAAGTTAAAGAACAGAAACAGAAATGCTGAAGAATTTATGTGTTGATATATTCTAATAATGATTTCACATTCTGACTGATCTGATTCAGAGAAATAAAAGGACTTGATCGTGGATGAACAGAAGGAGTTTAATAAAAACATTGCTAGTTCATTCACTTCCATCTAATATTAATACACTGACATTATTAAATGGAAATACCGATTAGTGTTTCTCTAGTTAGCACAGCATGTTTGCATACAAATGCAATCAGCAAGAAGTTATTTGTGTCTGTGGCGTTATTGTAAAGACTGTGTGCTGTGAGAATCAAACTGCACTATATATAACATCATGTAGCCGCCCGCAACCAGACCACAGTCTTTGGCCTTTAGCACAACACTAACCATATAAACTTCAGCATAACAGAAACTTTTAAACATCAAATATAACTCCACATTCAACTATAATGGGACTGTCCATTTAGCCTACATAAAATGCATAAAATAACCTTTAATTACATGATTTACTCTCCTGACCCGATTAAGTTAATACAACAGAAATGATTCACGAATTAGGCAAATACAGAAATTTCAGAAGCTGAGAGATTTTTAGTGTACTCCACTAATATACAGTGTTAAAGGTGCCATGTGTAAACATTGAGGTAAAACTATCCAAAAAATGACCTACACGCATCAAAAGAATGAGAAGAAATAAGGGCGATGATGTCATTAAAAAAATGTCAAGTTATAGTGCTGCCAGAGATATCAATCTTAATTAACATTAGCATTACTAGGCACCACGGCCCGACAGGTGTCATAATACCAATTTCGGCCATGGGAGGCGGTATCGAAGGCTGTTCGATAAACATGCTAATGTTGGCGATGGCTAACTGTAGCTGCGTTTGTATAATTAGCTAGCTATAACTTACCCACAGATCCGATCCGGTTTTCACCTGTTATCTACCAAAGCCCGTCTCTACCAAGCTGATGCTAAAATGTAACATTACCTAGAAGCTTGAAACGTCCTCTTAGGCTTCGGCTATGGCTCTAGGGTTGTTTGTGAAGGTAGGGGCGGAGCATAGAGACTATGCCATTTCTCGTTTGTTACTCTAGAGTAGACCAATTCACTTTATTGAGGCATACTGCCCCCCATCTGGTATGGAATGTGGAGTATGACTTGATTTTTTTTGCCAGACATGACACATGGCACCTTTAGAAGAAGAACAAATACACTTGTAGATCACTGCAAACTTCTCTTACTGTAATATTTTAATAGTATAACACATTTTCAGAAGAGGACGATTACACTCATCAGAGCTCACAGTGTATTAATGAGAACAGTGCGCTGTTGCTGTGAGAGAAAAGGAAGTTTAGATCATTCACAAGTGTGTCCTTGTACAAAGGACACAAAATAGCTAACACATATATATGCTTGTCTGTTTTATGGTGGGGATTTTCCATTGACTGATGTTTCTACAGTTTTATATTTTTCATAAAGACATTATTTGATATAATAACAAGCTGTATATATAAAATAGCAGGGCTCATAATAAATCACAATGAAAACATTGGCCATAAAAAAAACCATTGCTGACTGACAAACATCTACTAAAGAAAACATATGCCATGATTTGCATATCTTCGGTCAACTTTTACCCAAGTCTTATGATAAACCAGTTATCATAAGGATATTTATCATGCCATTTTAAAAGCCTGCATGTGTGGTTTGAAAGTGTATTAAAGCTCTCACTGATTCCTGCAGTCTGTAAAAACATTTCTGCTGATAAAGCAACTCAGTTTGTTCTGAAATGATGAGACTGAGATCTCTGTCATTACTCAGGTTCACCACACGAGGTCTCCACCACCATCTGTTGCCATAGTAACAGCAGCCTGTTTCAAGCCTCTGCTTCATGTCTGACCTGAAAGCTCCTGGAGGGTCATGGGAATTTGACTGGATTTCAGTTATCTGATTGGATCAAATATTAAAATTATTTTGTTCAAAATAAAAATGCAAAAATAAAAAATTGGATTTGATCATGTAATCCAGTGTTGGTTCTGATCTGGATCAAACCTTCAGTGCTGTTCAAAACATTTTAGTAGGACTGGGATACATTTGATCCAGAAATATCAGGATTCAGGGTGCATTTCAGAACTAAATATTTTACTTGTGCATCTAGTGTGAAATGGGCCTCACATTGACAAACAGAAAAAATAACAAGATTTCGGATTCCGTGGGTTTGCGATCTCGAGGAGGGGGACTCAAGGCTCGGAGACCGACTGGGTTCTAGTGGGGGTTTAAGTTTGAAGGCAGTGGGTTCCTGCGTTCGCGAGATATGATCTGAAATGTCTGCGAGCCGTCCGCCATTAATACGGTCGGGGACTTGTTTCGCTTTATCCCTTACATCTCAGCAGGGAAGCAGGGGCGGGCAACTCCTATAGGTTAAAACTCGGGTCGAGTGCAGGTCTCTTTGACCCCATCCCAATGCAACAAGCCCAATGGTTTGATTTGGTAGTTACACACGGTCAAATTTTCCACTTTTGAGTGAGTTGGTGAGTTTATTGAAATGTACTGTTTGTACTGAAATTCACCTGCTCTTCCTGCTTCACAAAATGACTCCCATGTTTAAGCACTCGGAACGGCACACGCTGGTAATGTCTTCTGGTCAAATGATGTAAATGCAACAAAAACTAGAAACATGCATTAAATTACCTTTTGCAAACCGATTTTATTGAAAGTGTTTGTAAGGACAAACAATTGACCCAACGACGGAATCCAGCGGTGTTGGTGAAGGTATAATGTGTTTAAGTCTTTTACTTGCACTTCTGTAAGGTTCACCGTTAATTTGTTTTTGAATTTGAATGAATTTCAATTTTATTGCAGCTCTGTGCTTAATCTGACTGCAGTTTCAAGAGATCATTAAATGTAGACCCAGTATCACGTGGCAGTTTATTCAGAGGATGCAGAGCGTGAACTAATATCTTTAAGCCGGCTGTCACATGCTCGCTGATTCAAAAAGTGTATTTTCCTCAGTCATGCAGCTGTATCAGAGAGAGATACAAGCAGAGGAGCAGGAATTTATTTATTTATTTTTATTTAAATGTATTATTTTCAAAATGTCATTTGATTTCTGTCTGGATTTATTGTTTTTTACATGTTTTGTGTGTGTGTGTGCGTGTGTGTGTGTGTGTGTGTGTGTGTGTGTGTATAACTTTGATGGATGTGTGCTTTCTCTAAATAAAATGTACAGTATTAAATAACCCTTAATAAAAATAAAATTAACTGGCCTTTCAGTGGAAAAAACACATTTCATTTTCATTTAAATTAATACAGAAAATTCCAAAATACCAAATAATAATAATAATAATAATAATAATAATAATAATAATAAATAATCTTGATTTTAATGCATCTTTCATTTAAAATCCTTAAAGAACACTGTTTATCTCGATTCATATAGCACTTTGTCTTCACACTCTGTATATTTTGCATGTCAAATCAATAATGATGATGATAAATGTCTCTCACCTGACGTGTGTCTCATGTAGATGTGAAAACCTCCTAACAGACCGAACAGAACCATCATCTGAAACACCAGACCAGAACAAACACCACAGACACTGAACAACACAAACACTTCCATCCATCAATCAATCAATCAATCTATCTATGTTATTAATATCTGTAGATCAGCTATAATGTTACATAAAATAAAAACCTTCACAGATATTAATTTGCATGAGAGTGAGATCATGAGATTGTAAGTCTGATGAGAGAGGTTCTGTACCTTCAACAATCACTTCAAGTTCTTCTACAAATGTTCTTGTGCCTTGTGAGTCATAGAGTTCTAATCTGTAATTCCCTGAATCTCGTCTGATCACATTTTTTATTATCAGAATCCCATTATGAACGATGAACTCAGATATGTTTCTGATGGATTCATGTTTTTTTCTCTTATTGTTCTTTACAATAAAAACATTCAGTCCTGTACCATTGTCATCCTTATACAAATACAGCTCTTGATCTCGAGCGTCCTGCACCCATCTGCAGATTGAGTTTGTGTCCCCAGAGCTGTGTAACAGGGATCAGATTGATTAAACCAGCAGAACTGATCCAGACCTGAAGAACAAAACACACACACGAATAAATACATGTTTATTTCACTATATAACTGAGCTCAACTCATAGACTTCCATTGTTTTATATCAGGTTAATGATATTTTCCCTAACACGACCCCCAAAACAAAACCCTCACAGAAAACACTAGAGCAAAACACTAGATTTCTATAAAAACATGATTTGACTGATTTAAGTCCAACTCACTAGTCAGTGTTCAACAGGTTTTACAGATTTACTAGGACATTTTAGACTACATCTCTCTTGTCATGAATTAAAATGAGACACAAATTACTATTATATTAATAATCAGCCAAATGAAACTGTTTAATTAGCACTGTTTTTTCTTTCCTGTGTTGAAAACAGCTATGGCTGCATTTACACTGGCACAAAAAAATCAGATTTTTTGCTCACATCTGACACAGATCAGACATTTGTTGCATACATGTAAACACAAAAATCTACACAAGATCTGACTTTTTTCGAATCCGATCTGAGTCAATCCCAAAAGTGGATTTTAATCGGATACATATCCGATATCTGGACATCGGACCCTACGTCTAAACCAGGGCGTTTCCTCCGAGGGAGGTAAGGGAGGCAGTGACCTTTACTGGGGGGTAATTGAGAATGAATGGGCATAGTTACATAAGAGGAGGCAATGCCTCCATCACAATATGATTGGATATGACTGGTTATGTTCGGCTGTGATTGGTTAATGCAAGTGTTCCGTGTTCACATTTTTCCGTGGTCGCACATTTGTCGGACCTGCGTGCCCACGCATTTTATTAGATGGAAACTTTATGTAGGCTAGGTAAGAAAGGATTTGCATATTCAGGAGCTGGTTTTCCATCCCTGCCTCGTGAATTTTATAAATTTGACCCTGGACCACAAATCCTAAGTAGCACAGGTATATTTGTAGCAATAGCCAACAATACATTGTATGGGTCAAAATTATTTTGTCTTCTTTTATGACAAAAATCATGAGGATATTATGTAAAGATCATGTTCCATGAAGATATTTTGTAAATTTCCTACCATAAATATATCAAAAATGTATTATCCTTAGTCATATGTATTGCTAACAACTAACTTCATTTGGACAACTTTTAAAGGCGATTTTCTCAATATTTATATTTTTTGCTCCCTCAGTTTCCAGATTTTTCAAATAGTTGTATCTTGGCTAAATATTCTCCTATCCTAACAAACCATACATGAATGGAAAGATTATTTATTAAATTTTCAGATGATAATAATAAATAAATAATAATGTCAAATCTCAATTTCAAAAACTGACCCTTACAACCCTTGGTCCAGAGTCACAAACACAAACAGCTTCGCTAAAGCTACATTATATTTCTTAGCAATGACGTGATAACTTCCTCTTGTGTTGCAAGCTTCACGGGCTCTCTCTCTCTCTCTCTCTCTCTTTCTTTCTCTTGTTAATTCATTCAAGTCATTTAAATAAATATCATCTTTGCGCTACTTTATTTCACTAAAGAATTCTACTTCTAACGAGCTGTAGATAAAATAGCCTAACAGTCTAGTCATCTTTATTTATATACGCTTTAAACAAAGTACGTCTAGTCATCTTTAACAACATTAATTAGGAAAACATGTGTGTCAATAACAAATGAAAATTACTGTTATTTTCCATCATTTTATCCATTCAGTCAGATTTTGTGGTGCATCCATGAGAGCAGTTGTCCATTCTGGCAATAATAATGGCCACTGATGTGTATTATATAGAATATAATAATATAATAGCACGGCGATTTAAAAACCCGAGGGTCTACCATGTGCATAGTAAAGCATTCACTGACTATAATTTTGTTGGCAGGAATTATGTAAACACAGATATCGGATACCAGTCTTGAGTCGTAGTGAATGTAAACAGACGGGTCAAAAAATCGGATCTGTGCATTAAATAAAGTTCTGTAAAAACTTCACCATTTTGCAACACTGTGTTGGAAGTGTGTGTCATTGGTTAAAAGTACTTCACATACAAACACTTGTGGTTTTCACACCAACTTGAACACTTCGGCCAAATACAGGAAATACGTCACGCAAGTAGACAAGAGGTAAAGTGCAAAGACTGCATGTATGGGTATTGTGACTGACCATATGCATATTTATATATGGCTTAAATGGTGACAGGATGCATGTAACTAACTCAACACAGTGTCTGTTTAAGATGCATTTGTGATGAACTTGTTGTCCCAAACCTTGTCTACTATTTATATTACACACTCTAAATTATGTTGATACTTTTTTCATCACAAAATGTGCACATACTTTAGGTCGTAGTTAAGTAGACTTGGGATGCAGCATCTTTGAGAAGCGCAGATTGCTTTACATCAGCAACAAAATGCACATGTACAACTATCCACTGAAACTGGACTAAAGAGACTACATAAAGATTATAGAAACTATCATTTTGATTTCATGGGGTCTCTGTTTTACTGTGACTTAAACACTGAAATATTATAATAATCCACTAACACACACATTCAAGAAGATCTCTTGCTAGATCACTGCAGACTCTTAATGTAATATTACGTTCATCAGAGTGCTAGTTCATTAAAGTATAAAGACAAATTAATAAAACTGATGCAAAAACAAATGTACAACAAATAATTTTAAAAAGTCCTTCATAACTCGAACTGTAGTCAATCTAGTTTAAGTCATTCATCACAAGTCTGTAATTCTGCATCTAAATGAGTTTAACTAGTGATTTCATGAGTAGTCGGTTCAGACCTGACATAAATAATGCTTAAATAACAAAGTCCAGAAATACATCAACATACTCTACAAGAAATAAACACATGTAAAGATCAATGTCTATCATGAAAGCTTCTTCTGTCTCCTGGTTTTATTCAGCAGGTGAAAGATGGACTGATGTGAGATTCTGAAGTCATTTCTCACAGATGTGAAGATCTGCTGCTGCTCTCATGAATCTTCTGCTGTGTGTTCATGTCACTCTCTAAATCTTCTCATTTTCTGATCTTCCTGTTTCTTTCCCTAAAAGCATCACATCATCATCTTAATATTTGCATGTCAAATCCATAATGATGATGATAATGTCTCTCACCTGACGTGTGTGTCTCATGTAGATGTGAAAGCTCCTAACAGACCGAACAGAACCATCATCTGGGAGACACCAGACCAGAACAAACACCACAGACACTGAACACACTGAACAACACAAACACATCAATCAATCAATCAATCAATCAATCAATCAATCAATCAATCAATCAATCAATCAATACCACAGATACTGAACACACTGAAACAAATCCATTCTTCATGTTTCCAGTAGTGTGTTTGTTAAACTCGTACCACATTCTGATGTCTGTGTGATGCAGAGAGAGGTCAAACTAGAGGTCAAACTAGAGGTCACAGCTGCAGTAGTTTGTTCTGAAATAAAACATCAGAACAGAATCAGTTGCTTTCTCTCTGAACCACATCAACACCATTCACTGCTGAGATCAAGCTGAAACAAACTCATGACACTTTTCAAGAATCAAGAGAACTGACTGTTTTACATGATCAGTGTTGCTTTAGTTCTTATACATATATGCAGTGATGGGCAGTAGTGCGTGTTCCAGATGTATAGTTGTATTGTGTTATTGGTTACTAATGGTTGTGATGTTGTGATGTTAACTGCTTTTCTAAAATTCTAGATGTATAGTCGCTAAGCTCTTTTTTGATCAAGTAGCGCGGTAGCAAAAGCTAACGTTACATTATCCAAAGCATTTCTGAAACTCAAGCTCAAATCGGAAATATTAACTGCTAAGGATCACTGATCCTGGACCAGTAAAAGGGACGCCACCGCCACTAAACCTCATAACATCACTGGCTCCTCAAACTGTCAGTTAAACCTCATTATTCCTCCCGCCTCTCTCGTGAATGAAGTGTGGCGAGCAGTTTGGAACATCTCAGCTCAGGCCCGGTTTCAGAACGAAATCACTGAGAGTGCTTCTGAAAATTGTGAGGGTGCTCACAAAAAATATTAATCCTAATTTTCAACTGTATGAAAAATAGTATCAACAAATAGGGCTTAATTTCAACGTGTGCAATCTAACATATGGAGTATGTCCATCACTTTGCAAAAAAAGGCCACACACACTGTGATAGGTTTGACTACTGTATGCGCATTTAGACTACACGTTTTGCTGCATGATAGCAAGATATCGGGGTAAAATTCCTCTCCCCTGTATGATTTTTTCTTTTATATACCATATAGTTTAGCAATATCACACGAAGCGTGCTGGTTTTTCCTCAAATATCAACACGACTGCAAATGTAATGGTGATTTTACACTGCATTTGAATAAACAAGAAGTTAATATTAAGTAACTTACTATGGTGCCCCTAAGGTGACATGGTCGGTTCACTAAAGCGGTGTCCGAAACCGCTCCCTATCCACTATATAGTGCACTATATTGGGGTGTCAGCCATTTTGTAGTGCTGTCCGAATTCTGAGTGAACGACTTCATTCCCTACATTCGTCCACTACTTTTTACCCACAATTCATTCTGCTTTCAAGTGTACAACAGATGTACACTGGCTGAAGCACTATTTCCCACAATCCAATGCAGAGCAACCGGTTGGGGAGAATGGATGCGGAGAGCGAGCGAGTTTGAATGAGAGATGGCGTTTACATGATTATTATTTCTGTTTTAAAGTTTTTTCATACATTCATTATATTAAAATATGTTATGTAGGCAATAACTCAGTTTAATTTTTTTACTTATTTACTGAGGTGGAATCGTTGTTAACTTACAAAAATGATGATAATTTGGTGGATAATTTAAAAGTGTTTGTTAATCACAGTAGGTAGCGTATTCATTCTGATGTAAAATTAAGGGTTGCCTGAGGACGCTCTATGACCATTATCTTATCTGAGCTCAAGACACTGCTCGGGAGAGTGTCAAGATACTAAAAATAATAAATACATAAAATTATGAACATGTTAGTGTGGTGTTAATTTTTTGTTCTCAGTATTTTTAATGGCATTTAATGATTTTGAACATAAAAGCATTACAAACAAATTAATAATATTCCTTCGATGAAACCACAAACTGACGCGGCGGTATGTATAATTACAATCAGAGGTGGGTAGTAACGAGTTACATTTACTTCGTTACATTTACTTGAGTACATTTTTTTTGGGTAACTAATACTTTTGGAGTATATTTAAAGATGGGTACTTTTACTCTTACTTAAGTACATTTTTAGTGAAAAAAACTGTAGCCTACTTTTACTTCGTTACTGTGGGCCATGCTCCTCTCGTTACTTTATCTTACAAGTTATAAATGCTTCAGTTTATTCCAAACACGCCGTCTACTTTTCGCTGAGCAATGATTGATGCCCATTCCCAAATGATTCATGTTTTTTGAGTCAATTCGTTCAAAAGCTTGATCAAACCAGTGAATTGGTTCTT
Source organism: Cyprinus carpio (assembly GCF_018340385.1). Classification (NCBI taxonomy): domain Eukaryota; kingdom Metazoa; phylum Chordata; class Actinopteri; order Cypriniformes; family Cyprinidae; genus Cyprinus; species Cyprinus carpio. Next base: position 28,642,260 of record NC_056585.1, on the reverse strand, counting down.
GAATCAGTTTGAATGATTCATTCAGTTCCCGCAGCGGGCGCTGAGCCGTCTGAAGCGGTTCACTCAGAGTTGTAACAGAAAGTTTAAGAACATCAAGAGCGTTGACTACGTGCTCTGGATCTACAGTCAATTGAAAGCAAACCTGCAAACGCTATTGTTTGCTAACGATGAAGATCTTTATTAGATGAACACAGCGTGTGGCTGTCTATGGTTCAACAGGCATAACTTAGGCTACATTCGATTACAGTACACGGTACCACTATGACATTACCAGTTTGTTGTATGTATAACTTATAAATTAAATACAATGTATATATATATTTTTTACTTTTAATAAGCTGTCATAGAGTATGAAATGAATACCTTCCTCAAACCTGCGTTAGCTCTGTTCCAGGAGGAATGTCTTCGCCTAAACACAATTAATATTGATATTTTCACAATATTTACGCTTGCAGAAATATACATTTGTTTACATTTGCAGAACACACGGAAGAAGATCCGTCAATGTGCATTTGGTTCGTTATGTTCAGATGTTGGGTGTCATTGGAGGAGTTTCACTCTTCTCCATGTCAGAGGTTATTTATACATATATAATACATAATTAATATAGGCTACTTTAAAATATAATTTAATTAAGTTATGCAAATCAGAATTTTCAGCAGCTGTTACTCCAGTTTTTCAGAATCATTTGATCCTTCAGAAATCATTCTAATATATTGATTTATTACCAGCGCTGGAAACAGTTTGATGCTTAATATTTTTGGAACCTGTGACAGTTTGTTTATGATTCTTGATGAATAGAAAGTTTAAAAAGAACATAATTGATAGTAAAATCAACATATCGGAATGATTTCTGAAAGATTATGTGACACTGAAGACTGGCGTAAAGGCTGATGAAAACATAAAAAATAAATTTTTTATATATGTATATATAAATATATATATATATAATATATATATATATATACCCACACATACACACACACAACACACACACACACATTACATAAATTGTATCTATATATATTTAATAAAAACTGACTATAGATATCAGTGATCCAAAGTAACTAGTAACTAACTACTTAAGTAATTTTTTTAAAAAAATATTTTGCAGAACAGACGGAAGAAGATCCGTCAATGTGCTTTGGTGTCGTTATTTTCAGATGTTGGGTGTCATTGGAGGAGTTTCACTCTTCTCCATGTCAGAGGTTATTTTATACATATATAATACATAATTAATATAGGCTACTTTAAAATATAATTTAATTAGTTATGCAAATCAGGAATTTGTCAGCAGCTGTTTACTCCAGTTTTCAGAGTCATTTTGATCCTTCAGAAATCATTCTAATATATTGATTTATTACCAGCGCTGGAAACAGTTTTGGGATGCTTAATATTTTTGGAACCTGTGACAGGTTTGTTTGATTCTTTGATTGAATAGAAAGTTAAAAAAGAACACTATTGATAGTAAAATCACATATTCGAAATGATTTCTGAAAGATTATGTGACACTGAAGACTGCGTAAAGGCTGATGAAAACATAAAAAATAAATTTATATATATGTAATATATATATATATATCTATCTATAATATATATATATATATATATATACACAACACATACCACACACACACACACATTACATAATTGTATCTATATATATTTAAATAAAAACTGACTATAGATATACAGTGATCCAAAGTAACTAGTAACTAACTACTTAAGTAATTTTTTTTTATCCGATACTTTTTTACATCTTACTCAAGTACAGTTTTTGGGTACTCTACCCACCTCTGATTACAATATAAAGTCATTGTTTAGTATTATTTGCTATTAACCTTATTTTTCTAAAAATATAATATAAAAGTCCATATGGCAATGTTTCTGCAACAGCTTCCAAGTCTCATGCGCAGTGTATACATCCCCGTCCGAATCCGTTCACTTATTTGTTCACATGGTAGAACTCCTTTCTGATATAGTCCACTTCTCAACTGCCATACACTATATAGGGATTAATGAATGAGAGTGAACGATATGTGAGTGAGCGATTTTGGACAGAGCTTTATTTTTGTCACGGCCATGACTAATCGAGGAACTCGTGGGAACGTGATACTATGTTGTGGCAACGAGATATTCATTTGAGCTGGGAACGTCATATTACTCGTGGGAACATGATATCACATCTCTGCTGATCCGGGTCATGGTGATGGTATGGTATGGATTTCTGTTAGTAGATAATTATTATGTTGTGGTGCTGGTGTTTTTAACTTAGTGGCCATGAGTTTAATGTAAACAAACCCTGCGTGACCATAGCAACCGTGATTATCAGGATGGATTCATTAATATTTTATGTTGAATTAAGAAATTATTAGCCTACATTATTTTATAGAAATTATACATAATTGAATATTATGTTAACCATAGGTCTTGGCTACGCTCATTTATCAATCTCACATGGGCATGATACATATCATAAAGTCAAAACTTTATTGGCATAATTGTCATATAAATGATAAATGAGTGTGTGAGTTTTCATTTACAATGAAACTACTTGACATGATTAATTCCTCAACAAAACACTATAGATTTATAATTATGGTCTATTAATTAGTCGAAAATAAAATGAAATATATGTTAATTTTTTTATTATTATTTATTATTTTATTTGAGCAGTAAACCGTTCTCTGCTCAAAAGGAGTTGGACGAAGCAAATGAGCTTATAACCCCACCCCCAAAATTAATGCATAAAAAAAATAAATTCTCATACAGTATAAGGAAACGATATCAACAAAAAACAAAACAAAACCAAACAAAAATGGATTATATACACTTACAATATCTTATCATGTTGAACTACCCCTAGTGACAATATATTTCTTCTTCTCTATACTTTTCAAAAATCTTTTGTTTGTATTTATATTTGAACAGGTTGATATTTGGACGAAACAATACATGGTATTAAACTGCATTTCCAGCAAAATTCCAGTCAGCATAATCAAAGCTATTTTTTGGCATGTTAGCATTTACAGTAGGCTATTATTTACAAAAGTATTTAGAACAGTTAAGTAAGAGATCGAAATGAAGGGAAAAATAAATATAAATGAATATCAAAAATATAACCAATATAATAGTCTATAATAATAATAATAATATACATATCTTATGGGGAAAAGATGATCAGTTAATGGACTTACAAGATAGTATTGATAAAAATGTATTATGCTATGCTCTTTTTATATTCATGCCACTTTATGAAACATTTATTCATGATAAATAAACTTAATTTGAATGCGGACTATTTGCACGCAATGCAGGCCAGTACCAAACACCTATGTTTAATATAATCATTTATAATGTAATCATTTCTAAATAAACTAATAATTTTCTTAATTTCAATATAAAATGTTAATGAATCCTCCTCTGATAATCCCGGTTGCTATGATCACGCAGGTTTGTTTACATAAAACTCGTGGCCCCGATAAGAACTAGTGAACCGACCATGTCATTTTAAACGGGCACCGTAACTTACAGACACAATAGGCTCTAACTCTTTTTTGTTCTATTTCACCTCAACGAAGATAGTCCAAACAAAGCGACAGCATAACTGCTTGCCTCTCTAAGCAAAACTGCCACTACATTGGACAAAAAGGCACCTGCACAACAAATTAATCTATTAAAGTCTGTTGCTAACAAAGGTGTATTACGAAAAGTGTTCTTTTAGGCGCTTTAAACAGTGTTGCTCATTATACAATCACAGGAACACGCTTCTGTTATATGCATTAGCCAACAGGGCTTCCATGAGTCTGAAAACTGAAACTCTACAGCTTGTGAATGCGTGCGCGTTGCCTGACTGAATTCCAACGAATTCTTCTCATCATAAACAACAAATGCATAGATGTACAATGTATTAAGGGGATTCATTCGCATTTAAGACAGCTTCGATGATTATAAACGATAGTTTCGTTTTTTGAAAAGTGCAACGGTCAAAGTTAGTGATATGTCATGTTCTGTACCATAATTTTTTCGCTGTTTGAATAACCGTGGGAAGGAAACGTTAGCGATTTCCTAATGTTTTAATTAAATGGTAATCACATAAATACAAATTCATACCCATTAAACATATTTTACATGACACCCATGTCTGGTCCTTGCCTAAAAAGACGGGTTTATGATGTTTGTATTTGATATTTTTGGGTTTCCCTTTTAGCCTCACCCTGGAGTTGGTTCACCCTCCGTCTATGCATGAAAGCATGATGAAAATAATAACATAATTGAAAGATTGTGTTTATGCACTGTCTGTGTGTTTATTGAGGGTGAAAATTAATACACTTTATTTTTTTATTTTTTAATAAAGAATAGAATTAGAATAGAGAGTGCTAGAGTTTAAAGAATGGATATAGAATAGACAAAAAAAGACGGAAGAGATGTGTTTTTAGTACTTAACTAGAAACCAAAAATATGGTCACATCAGTCCCATTTCATTGCCAATACACTGGCTGCCTGTCAACCTAAAAAGTGACTTTGTGCCTCTTTGGATGGCCAATAAAAGCGACGTTCACTTGCAGAACGCAAGCTTCTAGGGGGCATAAAAAAACATACATTTATATAAATGTATCTGTATACAATAAGCCACAATACCAACAACCAATAGGAGGGTTTCCCGGGTGACAGCAAAAATTTATTTTGCCTGTGTCACAGCCCTGTAGTGAAACTGATTTGTTGCTAAATTGGTTTGGAATAGTTGTTGATAAACAACTAAAACTGAACTATTATGCCTGTCTATCTTTTTGACTGAAGTTTATTGATCACTGGAGAGCATTGACCTTGGTATGATGTTGGTTCAATAGAAAATGAATAAAAAAAAATAGTTTAGATGTATTAACTACTTTTGCCATGTTGCTGAGCTTAGCTGGCTACATTTCACAGGGCTGTACTTTAGTGTAGAGAAACTTCATTTAAAGAAGAGTAACTGTTAGCTTAGCTTACTTACATTTTCCAAGTAGTTTGCCCAACACATATATGTGACATTCATGTATTAGAAGCTCACCCAGTAGGACAGACTATCTAATAGTCTTCTGTGCTTGACGACGTGGTTCTTCAGCTGCAAGCGATCTCTCCATCAGCTTCCCTCATCCGACTCAATTGCTGCTGTTTCCATCCATCCATGTCCCTTCAAGTCCATTGTAGAGTAGCTGATCCCCCTCAGAGGAGCGAACACCCTCATCACCCCACTGGATGAGCAGATTTATTGGCACGTCCCGAGCAATATGAGCTGGAGGTAGGGACACATGCGTCCACTGACAAACCAGGAGAATCTTTTTTTTCCCACTACTCATACTTTTAAAAAAGTTTTTTTTTTTTTAACGGGGTCCCCTGTAGTGGTGTTTACTGTGTGCTACAGGAAATAAAAACCTTTCCCAGAGATTCAACTGATTAATCTGCATGAGAGAGTGAGATCTTTGGAGACATGAGACTGCGATGAGTCTGATGAGAGAGTTTCTGTACCTTCAACAATCACTTGAAGATCCTAGATGTTTCTCTGTGCCGCCTGAACGAGAGACTGGTAAATCTGTAATTTCCCAGAATCTGCTCTGATCACACGGGTTTATTATCAGAAAGCCATTAATGAACTGTCACTTTCAGGTCTGTTTTTATAAAGATCACATTCCCTCATCCTTATCCTGCCATATTTGTTACTCTACAACTGGATCATCTTGTATGTTTGTTGTGTTATTCTCTTTATTATCTTCAGCTCATATTCTTGAGCGTCCCGGCTTCATCGGCAGATTGCAGGTTTAATTTCCCAGAGCTGGCGTAACAGGGTTGCAGACTGATCAAACCACAGAAACTATCCAGACCTTGAGAACAACACACACTACACACGGCACATCATCTATTACAAATGGGAAATATATTACAGACATTTACAGAATTTTCAATGGACCTTGAGATCAATATTTTTTAATCTTTTTTCCAAGAGATTTGAAAATGTGTATATTTGCTTACGCTAATGTTTACAATTTTAATGAGTAACGCCCGAGCATATGGATGAGTGCAATGTATACAGTCCATGACTTACTGATAGAGAAACTGAGAATATGGATGAAACAGGGATGAAAAGAGTGAAAGGGGACAGTTAGACAGAGCGGTAAGAGCAGGAGATCAGCAGAAAAGTTTTTGAACTATGTTATGGAACAGTATAACAGCAAGTCTGGAAATGCTAGTTTAACTTGTCAGTGACAACATCCGGCTTTCAGTTAATTTGGCCAAATTAAGATCATTTAAGGCCTGTTCAATAACCAAGAATAGTAACTACGATAACTATTTTAGCATCCACACCAGCAGACAGTAAGGTTATGTTTATTATTATACAAGCTGCAGTGATGTTCTGCAGATCTTATACACATTCTCATAGCCGGACATCATCTGCGGCGACGCGTCTGTGTGTGTGGGTTACGAACGGAGGTATCACGTTGTGTTCCAAGGCCACACTTAGATAAATAGACCATGTGCACTTCTGTGGAAGATCAAAAACGAGGTGTGAAATACATAGACATGGACAGTTATACTCGACCCCTAAAACTCCCGAGAAGGATTGGGATGAAGAGATGATGTAAAAATCTGACTTTGGCTGAGACAAGTTTTGTGCGATCTCCATTTGCTTGGGTGCACTTTTTTGATCGTAAACCAAATTGTCAAGTGGTGTGACAAGCGTGACGGATACAACCAAATTAAAACACAGCTTTTTTCACCACCGATACTCCCCTCCGGCAGAAGTTCAGTGTGTTGCCGTCCCCGTCCATTTACTACAACCATTCTAAAGAACAGTAAGTACCCACCCCACACTCACATTTCCAACATGTTCTCAATAGAGCCTTCTTTATGAAGCGATTATCACTCCTTTCAACCTCGTTGTTCCTGTGCTAATGCTATCAATGTTAATTACGACCGACGAACACCACGCACCCGACCTGCACAAAGAATGCTTGTGAGAAATTCTGCATGGAGCTTGGATTATCGCAAACCTGAGCTATCCTAAAGGAATCTGTCACTACCTCCTCGCACACGAGGGTCCGATACCACAGAACGGCTGCATTCAGTGGCACTGGGTTCAAATACAAAGCCACGATCGTGCTGCTGCCTACAGTCAGCACATTATCGACAACAAACTGAAGGGAGGAGTGTGAGGGTTGCGCAAACCGTCCATTCCAGAGTCAGGCTGCAACATTTCCTGTCCTGTTTTGAGCCTGCGGGCATACTATTTTGACTCACGTTTCCGATGAGGCTGTCCCGCAAGCTCTTCAAACACCCATCTTTAGAACTAGTATATCGACGTTCACTCTACCCCGCTGTGGTTTAACTGACCAACAACATTCTGAGGATGTCAAGGAACTACGCGGTGTCTATCCCTGCACTCGATTAAGAGACGAACCATTCATCGTCGCAAAACTGCAAGAAATCAGGGAGAAGCTGCTGGAACCAATCCTAACAAGAAAGAATCTTTTACGACGCCATAGATCTCTGGCAAAGTCAGTGGTGTCTCCCCCTGTAACTGTGACAGTGACAACATGGGGTAGTGTGTGTAGCTTGCAAGAATTTTTTCAGAGACGTTGGTGTTTTATCCCCCGTTCATAAATGAGCAGTATGATCGAAATGATACTTACAGCTATCGAACATTGCGTGTGATCCCGAGAAGCTTTACGATGGGACAAACGAGACCATATTAAAGAATCTCAAGAAACAAAATGGATGTTATTGAGAAAGAGTTACCGATACATGGATCCGTTGACCGACGTGCATTAACAGAGGTGATCCACCCAAACTGTAATGCTCAGAAAAATTTTCTCGATGTAGGTATCCGCAGCTGGCCAAGGGATAGGTATTTAGCGAGGTACAAGAATTGTATTCTTGTCAATTGTGTAATCCTATTGTTTGAATTTTATTCTCGTCATTGTGTATTCAAGTTTTGAATTTAGTCGTTGTCACTACTTCTTTTATTATTTTTAAATAAAACCCAAAAACGCCATGCACTTGTACTTGTTACTCTTTTGTAGAGGTTCGAAATGGTCGACCATGGTCCCGAGCTCAGTGAAAAAGGTCTATTACACTCCAGCTAATAATCCGGCTCTTTAGAGGAAGTGTAAAAAAAACGTTTAAAAGATGCGGTGTTAAAGGATATACAGGAGTCCATTCTGAACTGGTACGCAGGTCTCAGACTGGCTGGCCTGGGGAGGGATGCATACACCTTACACAGAACAGCGCCTATAAACTAACAAACGTAAATAAAGTCTTGGTGTATGGTATGGATATGTCTAGTTCCAAGTAGGATCTAGTCGACAGACATGTCGGCATACCTCCCAAGGGAAATGATAATAATAACTATCTGTTTGACCTGTATCGACATCTTTAGTAAGTATGGGCCCGGGCTCAGAGTCGTTGAAGAATAAGAGCGGCGTCGAAGTTACTAAAGCATTCAAATCTATACCTCTAAGCGGAGGACGCGCGTTCCAAAGAATTGTAGACAGACCGTGGAACAGAAGTTTTTAAACATAGCCATTTACAAGGATTTACTTGAACAAAGCACAACCGTTCACTCATTTTGCTACGGCTACTGATTTGATAGCCAGTTGTGTGGAAGACGATTAATAGAACATTAAAAGGTGATTGTGGAGATTTTTATCAGCCACCAATTCACAGAGAATAGCTAGATGGTTTTGGCAAGATATTATGCAAAAGGGTACAACTCCAGTTACCCATAGAAGTATTAGTAAGATGAGACCGTACGGACGTCGGCAAAGAAATGAAGGTACGCGTTATTTTCAAAACTTGTACAGAAGTATGAAGAATAACAAACATGTACTATTTAAATTGTAAAGTAGGGGATGGTGTGGTCAGGATTTCTAAGAGTGCGAGGACAGTTCGCCAAGGGTTATAAACAGAACTACACCGATGAATTGCAAAGGTTCAGCTAAAAATTAACCCCCAAGCCCTATATTTTGCTCAAGTCAAAACGTCAGTCTCGGTGACACACCTTATATCTCAGAGTTTCGAGCACATATCCTTATACCGATGTATCATCGGAGAGTCTTCTCACCACAGCCAAGATACACTGGAAATCGCTTTTCTCGGCGGGTCTGTTTTACAAAGACACACCGGGTCGCAGATGAATGAGAACGACCCCTCTGTGACGAACTCAGGGTCTGAACCAAGAGATTGGATCTACACAGCCGGGAGTATAAGGTGTGGAACTGTTGTTGCCTATTCACATTTGATTTTTCTTTCAAGAAAAATTTATGCTAAACTCGTCGACAGAAAATACGGAATGATCAGAGGCAAGACGAAGTCCCTGTCTTGATTACCCGACGAGGCTGTTGCTATTATTAAAATCATGTCGGCTACCTTTGTCAAGAAAGTGACAGTAGTCACCAGCAGAGGATTGGCCATTGGCCCAGAACTGCTCTCGAACTAGGCCAAGTAACCCCATAATAGGGTGTGCTTGAAAAATTTCGCATTTTGGGTCCCGTGTATCAACTCAGGAAATTTGGTTTTTGGGGACCTTACGAAATCATCGTCCTGGCTTATGGTGGATAACGACTCTTTCACTGGTACCTATGATAAAAAAACCATTTTTTTTTATATTAAATCATTACGATTTGGAGTGTTCCTAGCCATTGCACGTAGATGGACCGCATTCCCTGCCAAACCTCTACAACCAGACTTTGCCTCAGCTCTTCTGCGTTTATTAGACTAGCGACCGCGACCGGGAGGCATCTTAAAAAATCAGGCTCTCTCTATCAATAGGGATGATTTTCTTAAAGGCTACTAGCTTTACGCCTTTAACCTTACGCCTGACGAAGATTGGTGCGGTCAGGCACATATCGCTCATCAAGTCCGGGAATATCCGACTTGAAGCGAGCTTCAAACAACCGTTACCGCATACTATCAACGTCATCGTTTATGCAGTGTTTGACAGCATCATTGAAGTGTCTAATCGCAGACGGAAGTCCTGGCCGATTACTACTGAACGGAAAATGAACACGTTGCAACTCACGGCTATCATGGACAAAAATCATGTAGCCACTCATTTTCTAAGGGGTCTTCCCAAGTAATCATCTGACTGAACCCCATTAAGGAGCTTACCGTCGATGACTATTGTTAACACAGACACTTGGAACCAGCCAGGTCAACCTTGGTTAGCCATTTATTTAACTCAAGACGGTAACAGGTGTTTCTTTGATAGCTTTGGAAATGCTCCTGACTGCGAACGCTTCCCCGATCACCATCAAAAAAACCTTTTTAAATCCAATGCCGGCGCCGTTGTGTTATATTCTACCAAAAGGGTTCAGGATTTTACATTGGATACATGCGGACAGCACTGTGTGGTTTTCCTATATACCTAGCCAGGGGGGCGAGACTATAACTATGTTCATGAATTTGTACAGCAACGATTATATTAAAAGATAAAATGGTGTTGTGAAAAGACTAAGATCTAATGCTTGTAATGAAAAAATGCTTCCCGTGTATTCAGTTTGTGCATACGTGTAATGCTTCTATGTCACATGGTTGAATTATCCATGTATGTGATTTCTTATAAATAAAACACCTAACAACCGACTTCTCTGTTTTACCGTCTTTTATTTAAAAAAAATATTAAAACAGTAGGTATACACAGCATTTTCACAGAGAGATACATTTAAAAAATATTAAAACAGTAGGTATACATAGCATTTTCACAGAGACATACCATTAAAGAAAAATACGTCGTTAAAATTCTAGCCATTGTCTTCGATCGAGAGATGTGATTTGAACACTGGTTCATCCAACCCTCGGAGCCGTTAGTATGTGAAATTCTTTTTTTGACTGCCTTTTTAGAAGGTCGGTTGCAGCGCTCGGGAGTGTGAGAGATCACTCCAGGCTTGGTTTTTAAAGAATGGAGCTGCGGAGCTGTGACATTTTTTTTAACAAAATCGAGCATGTTGAGAGCCATGGGTAGGGGTTTACCTTTACACAACCACAAATTCACCGACTCATTCCAAGTACAAAGGTCCTTTAGCTTAGACATTTTGTCTAATATGTATTGACTGTTTTTTACACTTATCTCGACAGAATGTGTTCTTTAAGAACTTCAGCCACAACATCTTTCGATCCCTCATTAACTTGGGTTCTAGTATCGATGTGAGTGTCTTTATGATCGGAGTCAGGATTTGCTAACGAGAGCGTTAAAAACAGAGCTCTCACGATTGCCTTGTTTAACGATCATCAAAACCTTGTTAGGATGCTTGGAGTAAAGTTTGGCTTTTTCACTTTGATCCAAATCGGGTCCTGAGTAAAAATATTTCTTATGGACGCTATACAAATCGTTCTCTACGACCTGTTTGAATGTTTTCTCAGCGAGCCGTTCCGGATTAAAAATCTCCAACTGGTTCTTGGGGGACGAGATTACATCTTCTCGGCATATTCCTATTCAACCTGTCTAGACGATATTAAACTGGAAATAAAGGGGTACAGCGACGCTTAGGAGTGGTAAAAGAAAACCTCCGTTCTGGTTAAAAACTTGTTTCTTGGCGGTTATACCGATTTGCTCATTGCAAGAAATTTTAATTTCTGATTTCCTTCTTTTAAGTTTTTGTTACTGCTGTCGGCTGATTGTACCGTAAAGGATGTTTAGTGCTAATTCGCAGAGTGCTAAAATGATTTCGTCGGGACGATGGACTGGTAAATAAGATGACGCTGTTTAGGAGTAGCTTTATGTAGCATCTTGTTAGACAGAGGTAAATGCTTACAAAGCTTGGCAGGACATGATGAATGATCAGATTTCTTCTTTTTTACTGGAGGTAGACCACTTTGTCGATCGGAAAGCAATCCGGTCTGAGCCAATATTGTTCCGTGTTTTTTTGCTTTATAGTCTATCATAAGGTAACATAAGGACTCGTACCATCTTGATAACACTCCATAAAGTATGTTTGCATTGGCGGATACATCTGCTTCGCTAATACCATCACCTGAGATTAGCGTCGCCGTGGATTGTTAAACAAAATAAAATAATTTGTGTTCAAGCTGATGGTTGTACTTGATTTACCGTGAGCGACATAAATTTTGCACTTTAATAAATAAAGCGCTAAGATATACGGTGATGTACAAACTGTGTGAAAACTTTTTCAACCTGACCATTTTTCGCTAGCTTCGCTCATCATATCGTCCAAAATCAGAAGATTAGCTTTGTTAGGTGGTAATAAATGATCACCATCAGAGATGTTGGTATTCCTTCAACAATTTAATGTTGTACAATTTAAGCAGGGTCATGGCGTACAGTGGACTGCCAGTAGTTGTTAAATATAAACAATGTTTTAAATTTTTTTTAGAAATCATATTTAGACCATTTTCCCCATCAGTCGTTTACAAAAATAGGTCTTGCCGCTATTGGATGGAACCCATTGATCACGTATGAGAGCGGATGGATAAGTCTAAAGTCAAACTCAGAAGCGTCCCGAGCCCCTCTATGCTTCATATAATTAGTAGCCATGAGGGAGGGTGTTGAAATCGGATAAAGTCTGCGCTTATTATACACCACTTTGAACCTTTTCTTGACTGACTTGTTGTGCAGTGTGAGGTGCTTTTTATCTCTCACAATGTTTTCAGTGTGAGCCAGGATGTATTGTGTATTGTCATGAGACGTCACATAGCCGTTAACCAGACCAATCAGGGAGTCTAAGCGAATAGCTTGGGAATTTCTAGCGTTCAGCGTTATACCCTTAGCCTTCATGCACACTTTTCCTTTAGCAGTACGATAGCTGTACGATTTCGGACCGCTAGAACAGAACTCTGTGATGTAATCGCCGCCCCCTATTTCATCCGTCAGCTCCCCCAAATGATCCCCGAGAGGAGGCATCCACCCACCGTCCCTAAAAAAAAAAAATGACGCTGTCGGTGTCCGAGTATAATGCTCGGTGCCAAGTTTGTCCATCAGGTCGTACAGCGTCCAGTCGGCGTGAAGCATTCATAATGCGCTATAAACACATTAATGTTGTGTGTCTGATGAACATCCCCTTTGAGGGGACGGTGTTGCACAAGCACGACATCATCTGAGACGAATGTAAAATATTTCAGGTATCGGTTTTTACCAAAAAAACGATACTGGTGAATTCTTCAGGGTCTTCTCACAAGGATGGTTTGTGCTAAATCCTCTCTCATAGAGAATCTCCCCCATAAACTATTAAAGCATAGCTTCCTTTATAGTACCTCTGAGCGGGGTTGTGGATGATCTTTTCGGGGTCTAGTGAATTCCCTCCTTTTCATAAATATCGTTGAAATGTAAGATGCTTTGTCAGCATCCGTGATCACATTGGATGGATAGCCGGATGCTTGCTGTTGCAAAACGCAAAAACTTTTTTACGTAATCGCAAAAACAGCGTATCCGTCCTTTGGGGAAATGCCAAACCTCATTAAAAGAAATCCACAATACATACAAAAAATAAGAAGCATTCAAAAATTTAAAAGCACAAAACGTAAACAGATCGAAACAGTATTCATATAGAAAAATTACAAAAGCATTCAAAAGTGTGAAGGCATAGAGTATAACAGACCTACAGAGTATTCACATCGAGAGAGAAAAAAATGACAAAAGAATTCAAAATACTACAGGCAAGGAGACTACAATGAGGGGGTTGCCTCATACAGGAAGACCTACAAGCAAAATGCAGATATAAAAGAATCACAATACACAAAAATAAGAAGCATTCAAAATGTTAAAAGCACAGAACATAAACAGATCGAAACAGGATTTCATATAGAAAAATTACAAAAGCATTCAAAAGTGTGAAGGCACAGAACATAAACAGACCTACAGTAGTATTCACATCAAGAAAAAAAAAAAAAAAACATTCAAAATACTACAGGCAAGAGACTACAAACGAGATGGTCGCCTCATACAAGAAGACGACAAGCAAAATGCAGATATAAAAGAAATCACAATACATACCAAAATAAGACGCATTCAAAAATGTAAAAGCAAAGAAACGTATACAGATCGTCCACAGTAGTCATAAAGAAAAATTACAACACGCATCAATAGTTGAAGGAACAGAGCATAAAACAAACTACAGAAATTTATACTGGTTATAAACTCATTACAAAGCATCATCTATCGTGGTGAAGACGTCCATTAATCTGCACAAAGTAATTGAACGATCAGTGTTCTCTCTCTTAGCTGCGATTGTAGTACCTCATTAACCGTCGTGTAATTTTCAGACATTTGTGTTTGCATGCATCACAGACGAGTCTCTATCGTCTGTTGTATATTACTTGAAGTTCATGAAACCTAGCGTCCATGCGGTTATTTAATTCGGTGAAGAAAGCATCCGGCCTATAGAAAGAGCTTGTTGTATAAAGAGTCCTGTCTTTCAAACCAGCTCATTGAACAAAGGTTACAATTATTTATTATTTCATCATATCTGAGGATCATTACGACGGAGCTCTGGATGCATTCAGGCTTCCTCCTCGACACGTGTCAAAAGCGAGTGGTGTGTCTCCTATCCGTCTGTGATGAATCTTCACTGCGGCCACTCGACCAACCAGCCCTTTGCCAGGCATTTATTGCGTATAGGTCCGTCAGCAGCGTTGTCCACAACGCTGGTTTCCGCGCGCTGAAAAGAAAAGTAGTTGCAAATTTGAAAATAAATAATACTAAATTGTGACAAAACTGATTCATGTAATATCGATTACCGCTTTTAAATATTTATAGTTATAACAACCAATTTTCTTTGTTATATTAAAGTATGAAAAAAATATAATTTAAAAAACTATGAAAAGAAACACCTTGAATAGCTCAGGTCCGGTATCACGTTTTCTCTGTCCAACCTCTGACGTTCTATCTGTGAGAATAAACAGAGGTTTAAAACAGTAACTACTTTAAGACACAAGAAGGTCGCCAGAGTAGCCTACGGATAAGTAAAAAAAAAAAACAAAAAAAACGCAATGACAAGACTGTAGCCACAAGCGGGCGCGCAGAGTTAGCCTACGGTTAAGTAAAAAAAAAAAAAAAAAAAACATGACCAGACCTGTACCACAAGAGGTCACCAGAGTTAGCTAAGGATCAGTTAAAAAAAATAAAGAAAAGAAAAGAAAAATAAATATAATAAATAAAATAAAACTTACTATTATGTGATTCCGCTCTGGCGGTTGCGGGACTGACTGTAGCGATCGCTCCGTTTCTCTTCTCAAGGGGCTGTGGTGCTGGATTTCTGGTATGGATAGTGTTGCTTGGAAGCAGCTTGGACATCACATTCACAGGTCCCTCCATGGGTCCAGTCCACAAAATTGCGCTGGGTTATTAGCTGTAGCAAATCTAGAAAAAAATAAAATAAAATAAAAAATCATTTCTGGCATAATTATTTATGACCTCAACCGTACGTAACCATTTACCATTTTGTGAGACTTGCTTCCTCATATCATCTGCACATCAGTCTAGACAAAATAAAGACAAAAATAATTTCTCGTGTAATTATTTTAGGGCTTCGGCATTCAAAACACAGTAATTAGCCGTAGCTTAGCAACAGCAAACAAAAGTGGGTACCATGTGGACTCACACTCATCACAATGGGGTACAAAAGAAAAAATAAATAAATAAAAAAATGTATAAAAGTATAAATAATCATTTACCATTTTGCGAAGCAGTTTCCCAGGATGAGTCGCGCATTCTGCTAGAAATAAAGACAAAATCATTTTCTGTTTGTACTTAATGTATTTAAAGCAGAGACAGATTATAAAGTTAATAAACAGCCCCCAGCTGGGGAAAAAAAGCAAGTTAGGGTAGTGGCGCACATGTGGCAATGCCTCTGTGCAACAATGAATGTAGCAAAAGTTAAAGACGTTTAATTTAAAGTTATAAAACATTTTACCGTACGCATTTTGTGAGACGTTGCTCTTCAATTAGTTGTACATCCTCTATAAATAAAACACAAGATAATTTTCTGATATATGACATTTAAAACGTTCAATGGATAAATAGCATTACGAAGCCAAAATATACAGTCCCAAACACGTTGGCATCGCGTTAATGCAGCCGCCTTCTGGCAAGACAATAGAGGAACGAATCCCAAGAAGAGTTGAAGTTTTTAAATTATAAAAATTAGGTCTTTACACATCTTGTCCGTCCATCCAGTTGGGCTGCCACTACAAAAATAAAATCAATTAAATGAAAAAATCATTTTTCTTTTGTAAATGAACCATGTATAAACATTGATAAGAAATTAGAGGACTTACACTTATTTATATCTGGCTAAAAGCGTTTTTCCTTCTCCGTGTATCCCTATAAGATTAAATCTCTTAAAATAGAAAGCAATTGAAAAACGGCACATGATCACCTATTTAATCCTGGAAAATAAAAGCATAGTATTGCTGTTTTCTAAGTATAATAATTTCCGCTTACCTTGGCGTGTCCATCATATTGTTTCGCAGAAAAAAAGAGATTGTTCAAAACCACGAAGAGAATATGAATGTACCCCCCCCCCCAAAAAAACAAACAAAAAAAAAGAGCCCTCACGACTTTTTAAACGAACCGGTGGGGGTGGGTCTAGTTTTATCGCACCTATGAGTCCGTCCGTTTCAGAACCGGGTCATACACGTCTTCTTTTATAAATAAATGGTTTGATAACTTTTAGATTTTTAGGATAAAATAAACACATTAAAGGTAGCGAGAATAATCAACAAATATTTGTTTTCATATTGAATATTATACTTCAAACCACGAATATCCCGATTCTCATGAAGGATGTAATTTTTATAAAATAAACCAGCAGATGGCATCCGAGCTCTATGGTATAGCACCTCGCTCTGCAGGCTGTGAAAACATTGGCTTCACCAGTTACCTTTGTCCTGCCAAAAGAAGACATATGACCGGTCCTAATTTGTTTTTGTGATAGAAACATTTTCCTGGACTAAACAGTGATATTGCCTTAAACATATAGTATAAAAGTCTCAAATTTGATAAATAACCGGCATCGTTTTAACTAATGACAGAGAAACTATCTGAGAAATATAGTAGCATTACCCATGACTAATGAGAAATATTCATGCTTGTCTCTCTATACATATGTGAAAACATGTTGTGTTTATGTTTGTCTCTATACACATGTGAAAACATGTTGGTTTTCATAGGCTTTTTGAAACAGTGCCCAGGGTCATGTGAAAATAGGTTTAAGAATGCCCAACATAATAACCGTGTGACAGAGACACAATATTTTTCATCGTCACGGATAGATCAGCCTTAGTGTTTACATAAACATCTTAAAAGCATTAGTTTAAGCTGCGGCAGCAAAAGGCCTGTCTCTCGGCATCCAGTTGAATAAACATTTTAAATAGGGGCATATGCGTTTTCAGCAGCACCCCTGCTGATTCAGAACCCCCTGCAGCTTAGTGTGAGAAACGCTGACAGTGAGAACGAAAGTGAGATACAGAGCATACTGATTAAAGTTTAAGACGTGTTTTCTCAGATCCTGAAGGCTATTTATTGACACACCCCGAATTTCATTATTACTCGTGATGCATTTTTGTTTAAATTATTTTATACTGACGTCAGATTAAATGCAAACACACACACACACACACACACACACACACATCTGCGTCACTGATAGAATAGCAAAGTGTTTACATAAACATCTTAAAGGAAATAGTTTGCGCTGCTCAGCAAAAGGTTTGTCTCTCGCATGCCACTGAAATAAACATTTTGAATAGGGTTTTTTAGCTAAAAAATTTAAAAACGTTTTGAACCACATTGAGACGGAATTAGATACGATGAACTAAAACTATCTATTATTATAGAATCTAGATCATGTAAGAATACCATGATTAAAAAATAAGAAACTTAGTTAAACATATAAACAAGAACCGCCGGACAACAGCTGTAAAGGGAGTGAGGTATGTTTATTTAAGCATTAAAGTAATATCGCTCTTTGAGTTAGAAACAAATTGTGTAGGCATTTAAAATGTTTTTGCCAACTTACCCGCATTCTCTCTCGCAGGGACCGAGTGACGGGAGAGCTCTCTCATGCAGGTGGAGAGAGAGAGAGGGAGAGAACGCACGGCGAGTTAAGCACAACAGATTTTTGTAAACCTCTCATTTGAAGAATCGTGACAACCTGTGTTGAGGAAGACTTTCGCGGGAAAAATAATGTAAGGGGAATTTATATTTTTTACGTGATTTATTCTAAGTTTATAAATATGTTGAGATTCTTTTTATACCGTAGTCATATTAAATGCAAACACACACGTATACACACACACACACACACACACACACACACAGACACACACGATCTCACGATCTGTTAAAATTATTTATTCTGTTTATTCTTCATCGACATGTTCCAGTTTTTATCACAGCACCCATAATGTATGTGTTAATATTTTTATTGAACTATTCTCAGTTTATTAATATGTTGAGAATCTTTTTTATACCGTAGTCATACTTAAATGCAAACACATACACACAAACACACACAGTCTGTTAAAATTGTTTATTAATTATTGACCTTTAAAGCCAATATCTTTTCTCACACACCCCCCCCCCATAGAGAGAGAGAGACTGAGAGAGAGAGGGGAGAGACAGAGGAGCGAGAGAGAGCGAGCACGGCGGGAGGCATTACAGAACGCAACCTGATACCTCGGTCACGTACCACACACACAGACGCCGTCCGCAGATGAGAATGTGTATAAGATATTTACCAAACACATTCTTCAGGGATCTCATTTTTATCACTTTGTCACTGGAACAAACAACACATTTCACCCTCACGGAGCTCAAAGGATGACGGAATGGATTTCAACGCACGCAGGGTTCCGCATATGGAAATTATTATAATGTTCAAAGTGCCATCTGGACATAATTAATATGTCAAAGGTCAAACTCATCAATCAATATTGATGTTTGCTGGTGTTATTCAACTACTGACGGTGTATTCCAATGGTCACCAAGTGCAGCACTGCAGCCTGAAACTGTGACGACTACATTCCCAAACAGCTCTGTGACAGCACAGATGTTATGGCCCATAAAAGAAACTTCACAATTGAGAGCTAGTTGTGGAGGGATTTTTTAGCCCATACCTCCAACAACCTTCAACAGGAATCAATGGTATGGCCATTACAACAATTCTAAATAATAATATTAGATAGTGGTTATTGATTTACAACACCCCAAATGGATTTGGTCTCTCTCCCAGGACATCTATGGAAGGTGTTGTTTTTTTTTTTTTTTTTTTTGAGGAAAGCACGGGGGACCTTCAGAGACTCCAACCAACAAGCCATGGATTGCTCTCACCATTACCATCAGGGCAGATGTTTTTCACAGAACCCTCACCAGCAGACTGCATGACAAGTTCCATGTTCCACAGGCAATCAGGACTGAACTAAACTCGTACACCACACAAACACCAGCAGCCTCTATATGCACGTTTGCACTCTTATTCAGTTACACCACTGTGGACTCTGACTCACTATTATTCTGCACCCTGACATTCTGTTTGCACTAATTCCATACCGTATTGCACTGCAAAAGGTACAAGTAGTATCCAGTGATTGTTGTTTATTAATGTTTTCATTTTGTGCTCTCTGTACAGTATAATATTGCACTATATATTATTTTCTACCTGTATTAAGCCCTTATGTATACTGTGTTTATTTTTGTTTTTTGTTTTTATGTATACTATGTATATTTTTAATACTGTATATGTGTTGCAGATATGTTCAATACTTGTCATTCTGTCATGCTGCAGAGTTTGCACAAAAGCATTTCACCATCCAGTTGTACTATTGTGCTGGATAACAACTGCAAATGTTATGACATTGAAGAAGATTATGATAGGGGACATGGATAGAAAACCAGGAGAGCTCTGATGATGAGAAGGAAACTGGATGTGATTCTTTGGTGCTCCAGACATTTCACCATGCGTGCATCTGGGTTTCTTCATCTGATTAAAATAATATGCTTTTAACATAACCCATTTTTATTTCACTTGAATATCATTGTCTTAATCCCCGTTATGCTACTTTTATCTGTCTTTACGCTTCATCCTAGTAAAATATTGGGTATGGTGTTGGATAATAAAATATGGTGAATATTCTGTATTAGGGATGGTTTTTAGTAAATACACCATTTAATTTTGTAAACAGTACATATAATTACCATGGTTGTTTTAATTAAGACATGAACATTTAGTCATATTAATGAAATTCAGTTAGATGAAGAAGCAGGCAGAAAGCTGCATTAGAAGAGACTGGCATGGACTATATTGCTGCAGGAAACTTCATGCACAAATGAAAGTGGATGAATCAAGGAAAAGAATGACATGCACATTCAAGGAATCAAGGAAATGTATTATAATGAAGATGATCATGCACATTATTGATGTCTAGCACCTGAGGAGGACAAAGATGAGACATTCTTTACAGAGATTTATGAATTAGGTCTTTTATAGTATGATTCTTTGCATTGCATGAATTGTATGGCTTTTGCACCATAAACTGCACACTCTCACACATTGTCTTACTGAATGACACATTGGCCTTGTGTGATAGTACAATGAAGTGTCACAATATATATTTGTTGTCTTTGTTTACTGTCGATATCTTGCTCTTGATCTAATGAAATAAATTGAGCCCTTTCCAAATGGGCATTTATGTAGATGTTCTGGTGTCTTAATTCTAAGATAAGTATGACTTCCAACTTACATAATGGTATGCTTTTGAAAAGACAATCTAAAAAATGTGACTCAACAGTTTGTTGCCCATGTATGAGAATAGATCTGTGCATTTTTTACCGCTCTCCCCATCCTCAGGGCCCCCCCAGTACCCGTCCCATCCAGTGGAAGAGCAAAACAAATTAACATTTCAAAATGGCGCTGTAACTCAAAACTCTGATTATAGGTTTCAAAAAAGAAAATTGGCAGGACAACTACTTATGCTATGTTTGTACTAAAATAATTGGGGAACGCAGCTTTAAAACATTCATAGAAAAGTGCTATCAAAAGGTGTTTAAAAAAGTGCTCTTAGTAAAATACCAAATTTCAGCCTGCTCTCAAATATGTCATAGACGTTTACACAATCAAAATGCTTAGATATCCCTTTGTTAAAAAAGGTAGCATTTTTTCACCATTTCATTATTAAACATTTTAAACTACATCGATATATCAACATGCTTAGATATCCCTTTGTTTAAAAAAAGATAGCATTTTTCACCATTTGGTTAGGATCTCGGTAAAGAAGGTCAATTTCTCACAATATAGCAATACATCATTGTTAACTGAGGGTATTTACGACGTAATAATAACAGCAAACTTACTTTGCAACATTAAACCGTTTTTTTAATTTGTGGTAAAAGAAAGTCCCAATCACCAGCGAGTCCTGCGAGTGTCAAGTGGACTTCAAAGCCAATGGCAACCTAGTTGGGCAGAAGCGTCACACTTACTTGTCCATGTATGGTCATTCATGACAGGATCTTCCAGGTTCTTGTGGTGCATGGAAAGATTCAGTTCATTTTCCCCCACTAAATATAAAACTAAAACGACAGATTTGCATTGTGGGGTAAACCTAATTCAGTAATAGATTTGTTGATTACAGTTATTTATTTATTTATTTATTTTCAAACAAGGGCCTAATATTTCCCATTGTAGACATTCTTTACAACTAATATTAATTAATGTACAATATTTAAGCTCAACATTTTTGCAATACTGTATAAAAAAAATTATTTATAGTGTATTAAATGTATCCATGTAATCACTTCTGTGTTTCTTGGAGAATATGTCCAACTGTGTCATTCTTAGCTCTACACAGTTGAAAACTAACAAGGAATAAAAAGAAAAATAATCATAAAAAATAAAAATAAATAAAATTTTAAAAACACAGGCATAAATTATTTGCACACTGTTGTAGTAAATTCCATATCAGTGGTGTTTAGTGATAGTCAAACTTTGTCAGACAAAACATAATGCCCATAACAGTCATTATCTCTCTCTTAGAGTGCACACTGTGTGAAGAAATAAAAAAACACAAAAGTAGTTATTATAAAAAACTACTAAGATTATAGTGGAAAATATAACAACTTTTAAAAAATTACCTGATGATAAAAGTAACTAATAGGTACAGACAGAAATATGTAAAATAACATTGGCTAGTATTCAAAAAATTAAAGAAATAAAAATGGTTAATTTGTTTTTTCGAGCGATGTTATAAGATGCCACATAATATTTTATAATATTTTGAGTTGAAGGGGTTGAGAGGATAAAGTATTATTTCTTCCATTTAAAGAACTAATTAGCAAGACCAAATTTTCACATTATTACCTCTAAAACTCTATCTCCTGTAATCACTGATCGCTTCTGTTGTGAATAAATGCAAGACAAAATAAAACTGTTAACAATTATTAATTTATAAATCGCTTTTCAGCGGGGGGGGGCACCCAAATGCATTTCTAGTCATTAAAAATGAACCTTAAAGGTTTCAAACAACCACACACACACACACACACACACACACACATATATATATATTATTATATAATAGATATATATATATATATAGCATATATATGCAATTCAATAACAATTGTTGATGGCAATTAAGAAACAAAAACAAATTATAAGTTTTACATTAGCATTTGAATTAGTTGGCATGTAGATAGAATTAAGTAGGTGTGGATGGTGGCATAGTGCCACAGGAGTGTTCCACAGTAGCGATGGAAAGTGTGGACTAGAGGATAAATAATACACAGCCTAGACATGCTAAGGACTGAAGAGCAGACGGTGCCACACAAGAGAGAGGAGATGTGGATGCTTTTGGCTATTATGGAGAGGCTGTGGAGAAGGACTAAGTAATCTGGTGAGAATCCTGCAAGACAGGAAAACATAGACTAGAATTTATCAACATGATGAACAATTAAAACATTTGACAACAAATGAAAAGTGGCGCAAAAAAGTTGAAGTGAAAATCCAGCCAAGTATGGTGACCAATACTCAGAAAATTTTTGTGACTCTACATTAACCCCATCCAAAGTGCACACACACAGCAGTGAACACACACACCCGGGAGAGCAGTGGGCCACCAGGTCGTGGTATTGCCGGCCCAAGACTCAAACCCACAACCTTAGGGTTAGGAGTCAAACTCTACAACCACTAGGCCACGACTTCCCCCTGGCAGTGGCCTAGTGGTTAGAGACAACATAACTGCAGTGTGTATAACAATAAACAGAACTTTATAATTTGTTGGTACCGATGCTAACATAGATATTATAGTTATTGTTCTTGTTGTGCAATATTGAATTAAAAGACCTGGGGGTCCGGTTGTGACAGTAAAAACTGCTTAGTGACTAGTCTTAAAAAGTGTAGCCATTCGAAATCTTTTTTCCTCTTAGGACTGGTCATAAACTCGTTTAAAGGTCCAGTTACAACAACATAGGAATTGGACCCAATTTCGTAATAGAAAATGAGGTGACCGATTATCTCTTGGCTGAAGGCTAGTGGGATCAAATAGTTGCTTAAGGGAACACTTTGTCGTAACCAATAATAGCTATTGTTTACACAACCAGCCCCTGATGTGTCACATTGACGAGTTAAACTAGATTTCACAGACTTGCCTTTGTTATGAACACAGATGTGTTCAAATTCAAATGTCAAACATGAGAATAACAACGGCAGACTGGTGAGGTACTGTGGACAGATATCCGTTTACTGTTATAGAAGGAGAACGAAGACGACGGCTAATAAAGAATACCAGTTCGAGTCTCAAATATAAAAAACTTTAAGAGATATAAACGCTCTGACTTACTTTACAGTGGGCACCCAGTCGGACTGAGAGATTGAAGCAATGGTCAATGAACAGCAGGAGGGAAAAAGCTAGCTAGAGTACGCTTGTTACCAAAACTTCATATGAATTTGCTGCGAAAATGGTATGCGAGTATGTACTACTTGGACGTAGCACAGGGGCACATATGTGGGGGGTGTGGTCGGTATGTAAAAAAAGTGTTTTAAAAAAACTCAAATGCGGGTTGCAACAAGGTAGACTGCCAGTAAAGGTTTGTCAAGGTGCGTCAGACCCAAACAACAGATCGTACAATTGGAAAAAGGTTGCGCTTTGCAGCTGTTGGGTCTGTCTTACGTAAACGACACAAGATGGTCAAATTCAATCCCTCTCCCCAAACCAAAAGCGGTGTTTGACAAGAGGATTTGACCAGGCCTTCCGTTGGTATTCCTTCTTCAACTGAATAGAAAGAATAAGGGAAAATGGTTGTGTTAGTTGTAAATTACATACATGTTGAGACAGTGTGTTAGGAACTGAAGCTGGATGAACAAAAATATTTCAAAGGAAGGGGCGCTATAGAGGGAAGGGTATAACACAAGAAGTGAAGGATACCATTAATTAAAGAGTAAATCAGTTATAACTAAATGGGTCCTCACATACCCATTACTCGAAACAATAGGTGTTGAACCTATTGACGGGACTTCAGCTTCCACTGGAAACTCCTTCAGTTGCAGCATTGAGCTTCGAGATTCAAGCTGTCCATGTAAATACTGAGCAGCTATTCAGACAGAGAATCTGATTATGAAGCTATGTCGACATAGGCCATGCTGAACAGAGGGAAAGGCAAGAAAGAAAAATATGTGTAACTGAATTATGAATTACAGTTCAGATGAATAGGAAAGGAAAATCAAAGAGAGTAAGAGAAGAGATTGCGATAGAGAGAGCTTCATAAAAGAGCTGCACTGGACCACAAAATGCTGGCTGTAGGATGATGGAGATTGGTGTTATGTGATATGAAGAAACTGCCAAAACGAAAAGAAAAAAAAGCACTGAAATTATATTACTTTATAAAAACAGCGTATTTAATGCATGGCATTGTGGAGTGTAATTTGCTTTAACTTAACAAATACAACAGTACAGACAGCTAATATGGTTGGTAAAAAAAACAAAAAAGAAGAAGTAGGGTAAGTGTTGATGGATAAGCTAGACGGGCAAGGTTAGTCTTCACATGTCATTCAAGTATGTTTGGAATTTATCGACAACCAGATTGCAGTAAGAAAACACGCTGCAAACTGCACTTATCTTCCACATTAATTGCAGAGGAATAAGAACAGTTACCTTAAAAAAACACAACCATAAAATTAAAATAGTTCACACACCCTACACACCTGGACAACGACCTTGGTGAACTGTTGGGTCACTCTACACACCTGGACAACGACACACCGACAAACAGACTGTCATAATAAGGCCGCTTAGAGGGCGCTGTGATTTTAAAACGCTAATAATAAAGGTCGTAATACGCTGCTTTGCAACAAAGACATATGTTTGGGGGTGTTTTTAGAAGAGGACACTCTCCTCCAGCAATAATAAGCTAACTTTCGGATATATTGCCAATTGAAAAAAAAAAAAAAAACGATTTAATTTAATAAAATATCAACTTAGTGCCCAAGTTGTATTGAAGTACCTTAGTCACGCTGCTGGGAAATGTTTGAAACGACAGTATTGATGGAAAAAAGGAAAAAAAAAATAATAATAATAATAATAATAATTAATTATAGAAGATGAATTGTGTCATGTACATATACATGTTTTGGCTACAGCTTTGACAGATTTAAAGCAGTTTATGTTGTGAGGTTTTTTTTAAATAGCATAATTAATATGGACAAAGATTTTAAAGAAATTCATAAAACAGTTAGGTATTGTTGGGTAATGGTAACTGTGTTCTATAATTACTATTTTTACCCAAAATCACATAAACACTGGATTGTACTGGTATCCAAAAAGCTGTCATCGAAATGTCAAGAGATAACAGAGGAATGAGAGTGTTATAAAGGAGGAGACACATGATGGTCAAAAAACAGTTCTTTTTAAGTAATCTTGGTTAGGTTGCTTGTCTGCTCTGTGTCAAGACTGAATAACAAGCACAAATTCAACAAAAGTTATGATGCCAAATGAATGCAGTGAAATTGCTGCTTACAAGCACTCAAGAGAATGCGAACAGTAAATAATGAATTAATACAAATGAATAATGGTTTTAGGATGCATAATAAATGATATATGCTTAACAGGTAATAATTAAAGAGATTAAAAAGACAAATGATTATAAATGAACAAACTGATAACAAAATGTATAAACAACATACCATTATAAACAAAATGTTTTTTGACGTAAGGTTAATAACATGTTATCTCACATTTTCACAAGACTGTGATCAGAAAACAAACTGGAATATTAAACAATCTTTAAAATAATAAATTTGATGCTTAAAAACATAAAATCTGTCTAACTTTTGCTAAAGATAACTGATAATCATATACATGTGCCCAAGTATATTGTCTTTGCGTATAATGAAAAATTTCTCCAGATGTCAAAAAATATCATGGGATTGCATCAAACTTGAACTAACCTTTTACGTGACGCAAGGGGGCCTCATATGTTTCTATCTAGCACCTGTTCAGTACAGTTTAAAATCTCACCCAACAATAAAAATCTTCAGGATCACAAGAACGTAACACTTACACAGAGTGTTTAAAAATAGCATTCTATCAACAGGCAGTATTCGGTATATAAACACAATCCAATACAAAAGGTAAAAATTGTTCTCATAAGAGGCTTAATGTTGCAATCTACCTTTTAATTATTCCGTCAAATGTAAATGTATAGGTATGAAACCCTTTGAAAACAAAATGGCAACACCACCACTAACTGAAGTAGAATGACCTGTCAAAACCACTGCCCACTCCACAGCATTTTCTGAATTACTGTGCATCTCTTGCAAAAATAAAACATCTATTTTTTTCTGTTTCATTATTTCAAAAATCTGCGCTCTTTTCCTACTCGCTCTGAACCATTAGAAGGAAAAGAGACACCCCCCAAAACAGAAAAAAAAAAAAAAAAACCCCAGAAAAGAATAATAACCTTTAACCATTTTGACTGCTTTCACTTTGTTCTGACTGAGCATTTAATATGGTGAGAATTGTTTTCAATCGAAAAACTTCTGGGTCAAAAAACTGATTCTCACTTCTAAACAATTTAACTTTCTCGATAAATTGTGGGATGTCTAGAAAAAAAAATCCTCAATTTTGACTCTTCTCATGTTTTTTGTAACCTTTAAAAAATGTTTAATGTCATGACATTATATAATGACTAGAAAATCACTCCCAGGCAAACTACACGTGAAGCTGCATCTGACCCCTCGCTGTCTTATCAGTCTGAATGACTTCCGCAATGTCAGCTTTTTCATCGGCTTACTAGCCCTCAAAATCTGTCTCCAGATCTTCGATGACACCATAGGACAATCTATATTCAGATCACCCTCTATGGGATTTTTACCAACAACCAACACTTTCTTCTCACCTGTAACTAGTTTTGTCGGTATCACCTCATTATTTTGCTCAGCATCTACAGCGCGATCTACACTAGGCCCCGGTACCTCCGCTATCAACAGTAATTTCATTCTGCACGACTCCAACACGTTGTATCTAGCGGCATTCAGCTCAATCCACCTTTATCCGTCGAGCCACGTCCTTGGACAAATCACTTACAAGATGTCCATTTTCTTGCACCCGAAAACATCATTGAATTGGGTTGTGGACAGTAAACACGTAATTGAAACTTTCGTGGACTAAAATTTAAAGCCGACAATCCAATCTTCAGTGTGTCTTTTAAAATCTATCGACAAACGACGGATAAGACACCACATGTTTCAGCAGGGAAGACTTGCTCCCAATTGCAATCATTTTTATTGCCGAAACTAATTTGCCATATTGTGACAACATTTCCGCTAAAACCTCATTTGTTATAAATGGAGGCACATTCGGATAACTACACGTTGACGGGGGCTGAAAGGCGGAAAGCAACTGATCGTGAAAAATTCCATTAATCTCTACACCTGTCTTCTACCAGCTGATTGCGTCAATTCAATCATCTTAACAAATATAACAACAGCACTATTCATCCTTGAGGCGGACAAAGTATTCTCGCAATCAATTAACATGCCTACGGCCAAACTACAATCTCAAACTCCAAATACACTGATCAGTTTTTGAAACGCATGCGTCTAGTAAGTGGCTAAAGTCTCCTTTCCCTGGAGACGCCATGCTCCAGTTTAAATACTGGGAGCAAGGTCCAGCACTTCAACTACTTCACACTCATTACAAAAACTACTTAAAGCACAAAAAACACAAAAACCAATATCTATATTATATATATATATATTATAATATATATTATATTAGATATATATATATATATATATAAAGAAAAAAGAAAGAAAGAATAAACATTGTACCTCTACACTCCTGCTCATACAACTCCGCAATCAACACTCCGCCACTCACATGCGGAGAAGAGAGAGAGAGAGAGAGAGGCGAGATAGATAGATAGATAATAGATAGATAGATGCTAGATAGATAGATAGATAGAAGATAGATTAAGATAGATAATCATTAAATTTGAAACACCATCGGCTCCCAAAAACCTCGTAAAAAATAGAAGAATAGAAGCGCCAACATTTAAAAAAAAAACAAATATTTATAAAGCTATTTTAGTTTGCAGCTCTTTAAAAGGTAAGTTAATATGTTAATCAATCAGGGAGTCTATGTGTATTTCTAGCTGTTATTTTGGCAGAAAGGAAGGATTCTAAAGTGCTCTGGAAGCTATGAGAAATTAGACTCCTTCACCAGTCAACAGTTCGAAAATTGGCATGATTCAAATGTGATCTGGTCAGGTCTCTAGTAAAACAACTCACTGATTCAAATGCATCAGTCAGAAGAAACATTGGCCTCTCAATGTTCATACTATCCCATTCTACAATAGTAGTGAGATAGGAAAAAGTATGTCACAAAGAATAGTATGTATTGAAAAGAGTATGCCAGAAATCGCCCGGATGGTCTACTATTAAGGTCGATTTTTAAAGTGTGGATCTGCACACGCTAAATGAAGGGATCCTCAATCTGGCCCACAGATACCACTTTCCTGCAGAGTTAGCTGTAACCCTAATCAAAACACCTGAGCAGCCTACAGTGTCTTCAGGATCATTAGAGAATCACAGGTCGTTGAGTTTGATCAGGGTTGGAGCTAAACACTGCAGGGCAATTGGCCCTCCAGGACAAAGATTTGGAGGAATCCCTGCCTTAATGGCTAAAACTGGCCACAATCCATTGCGCTTTGGCGAAGGATTCGGTCCAGAACTACAAACACGAATATAAAAAGCGTTAGAAAAACGACAATCGTGGCGGCATGCCGCGCGATCAACGGTTGCGTAGAGAGGTTTCCAAAAGGTGTTTGAGTTATAATCACTCAAACATTTAACCTGGTAAAAAAAAAAAATTAAAAAATGTATTTAATAGTTATCCATGTGTTATATTTAATCTGCAACAGCAATGTGAACTGTTATAAACATCCATTGTCGTTAACTTTTAAGCTTAAATGCATCAATATGCAGAAAATATGAGCAGCGTTCTCTGCCTGAAAGACCGGCGACTGGCAGATCAACGAGCTACTTCTTTTCTCTCCAGATGGTGAGGAAGTTAAATTAAATGAAATGTGGAGGATGTTAGTGTGAGAAGATGATTGACAGGTCGTTACGGCAGGTGCGACAGAGACGCTCTTTAAAGACAGCACTGTGTGAGTGAAGTTATGCCCCAAAGCTTGCCTATTTATATAAACACCAGCCCAGTGGGTACTTTTTATTCACCAAAAGGAGTATACTTTAAGAGCGTAGAACTTAGTAGACACATTGAGACTCAGAGCGATGTGTCCAGTAAACAATTCAGTAAAATTCACTGATGGAAGTCTTGATTCAAAAGTGAGTCAAGACACGAGATCATCAGAGCTTGAGCTCGAGCGGACTGATGGCGTGTTACTAATGTCGAATTAGGATTATTATTGTTAAGAAAACACATAGTTAAGTTCAAGACTGTCAGTTGTTGGTAAACAAACTGCTGTAAAGCGAGTTTTTCAAGCCCACCTTATGAAATGAAGGCTGGAACATGTCCACAACCCTCTCAACGGTTTTAGGTTAAATATATTGCGCAGTAGAGGGCATATAAAACATATAATACAAAAATCTATAAAATAATACAGTATATTAGTTTGTATTTCTTGATTTACATATGTTAATAATGAAACATGTCATTCAGGTCTGTAAAAAAGTCCTATTGTTTTGTTCCTAATGGGTGGCGACAAAGTAGAGGAAAAGGACAGACAGGGTCAACAGCAAAACAAAAGTGTATGTAATTGAAATAGTATGTAACGAAAGATCTTACAGCCCGAGTGGAAGCGCTTTTCATTGCACTAAACTAAACAGCGAATGTTTTCCCCGTTAGCGCGAAATTCCCAACAAGCGCCTCAATCATCCTCGTTGGGAATGAAATGGGAGGCAACGTTTGACACGGTTACTTTTGTGGTTGGAGCAACAAGCGGTGAAACAATAATAAATTCCCTCCACTTACCACAATACCCGTTTGAATCAACCGGCCTTACGTGCACCTCCTCCTTCACAAACACCACACTCGCTTTATTCATACGAGACGCAGATGTAATATTCTCGTTTCCCCGATCTCCTCTCCTACCGCGACCAACACCTCCGCCACCGCCACACCTGACGCAGGAAACACACACTGACGCCATGACGGAGGGAAAACAGGGTGGCGTCACCCTCATGGAGAGGGGACGCCATCCCGATCCCAAACGCAAAACACAAATACACTCAAAAAATAAACTATAATCTCCTTTTACAAAAAAAATATTTTAGTTTTAGTAGAAAAACGAAAGAATAGTAATAGAAAAAACCAAAAAGTCGCCCTCTCCACGTGGGAACCCTCGGACACCCAACCCTCTCAGACTCAGAGAGAGAGAGAGAGAGAGAGAGAGAGAGAGAGAGAGAGAGAGAGAGGAGAGAGAGAGAGAGAGCTGCTGGACACTAAATGTTGTTGTAGGAGCTGGAGATGTAAGTGATATGAAGAAACTGCAAAACAGAAAAGAAAAAAAAACACTGAATTACAATTACATTACAAGAAGGTATTTAATGCATGGCATTGTGGTTAATTTGCTTTAACTACAAATACCACAGTAAAACAGTTATCATGGTAAAAAATATGGTAAGTGTTGTGGTCACTGGGCATTTCACATTCGTTGACTGGCATTCAGAACAGATTTGTAAAGAAAACGTCAAACTGCACTTACTTCCACATTAATTGAAGAGAATCAGAACAGTACCTTAAAAAACAAACCATAAAATAAAATAGTTTACACACCCGGACAACGACGCTCGGTGAACTGTTGGGTCACTCCTCCTTTTTGTGAGTGGTAATGACACCCGACAAATGAGACTGTCATAATAAGGCCGCTAGAGGGCGCTTGATTTTAAAACGTAATAATAGTTCGTAATACACTGCTTGCACAAACAACCTATGTGGTGTTTTTAGGAGGAGGACAGTCTCCTCCAGCCAATTAATAAGCTAACTTTCGGATATTATTGACCAAAAAAAAACTATTTAATAAAATATCAACTTGTGCCAAGTTGTATTGAAGTACCTTTAGTAACGCTGCTGGAAATGTTTTTGAAACTGACAGATATTGATGGAAAATATGAAAAAGAAAAAAATAATAATAAAATAATATAGCAGATGAATGTGTCATTTACATATACATGTTTTGGCTACAGCTTTGACAGATATTAAAGTCAGTTTTTGTTGTGAGGTTTTTATTTAATAGCATAATTAATCTGGACAAAGATTTTAAAGAGATTCATACAACAGTTAGTTATTGTTGGGTAATTGTACCTTGTGTTCTATCAATACTATTTTTACCCAAAATCACATAAAACTGGATTGTATCTGGTATCCAAAAGTGTCGTCGAAGTGTCAAGAGACTAACAGAGGAATGAGAGTGTATAAAGGAGGAGACAACATGATGGTCAAAATAAGCAGTTTTTTTAGTAATCTTGGTTAGGTCTGCTTTTAATGCTCTGTGTCAGACTGCATACAAGCACAAATTCAACAAAAGTTATGATGCCAAAATGAATGCAGTGGAAATTGCTGCTTCACAAGCACTACAAGAGCAAGCGAAAAGTAAAATAATGAGTAATACAAATGAATAAATGGTTTTATGATGCATAATAAATGTTATATGATTACATTTAATAATTAAATGATTAAAAGACAAATGATTATAAGTGAACAAATGAATAACAAAATGTATAACCCACATACCATTATAAACAAAATGTATGTTTGACTTAAAGGTTCATAAAATATTGCAAAAGGCAACAACAAAACGTTATGCATAAAAAACATATTTGGAAATAAAGATTAAACCAGGAAAATGCCAATAAGTTGTTGTCTGAAAAATCTCAGTGTAACTTTTACCCATAAACATAATAAGTACAAACAAAAATTTTAAAATGTTTGTAGATTCCCAAAGAGTTTATCCATTAGTGTTACACGTTTAGCAGGGACTTGTGCTCTTGGGGAACTGGACCTGAGTGGAAAACAGAGACAGCAATACATCAGTTTAGCTCAAGAAAACACACACACTTAGCTATCTAAATGGGGACATTCCATAGACACAATGGTTTTTATACTGTACAGACTGTATCGCCCTACACCAACCCTACACCTAAACCTACCCCATACAGGAAACATTTTTACTATTTTTGTTTACTTTATTTTTATACCAGTTTTACAAATAAGGACAGCCCCAAAGGGAGGTTTTTGGAGATTTTGTCAGGTTTAGCTCACTTTTGGGTACAAATTTGTCACCAAAATATGGTTAAGTAGGTACACACACACACACACACACACACACACACCACATGAGTGTACAGTACATTGTGAGAGGAACTTACCTTTGCTGGACTTCCTGCATTTACCATAGAGGCAATATGCCAATGCACACATCACACCAATCCCAACAAGCAGTCCAAGCAGTCCAAGCAGTCCAAGCAGTCCAAGGCCAAAAGGGACCCATTCATGCCAGTTGAGTGTGGCAGAATCTGCAAGCACACAATTCAGAAGAAAGTGTTTTCTTATTATTTTACTGAGTTTAGTACACATCCTAAATGACACAAAGAAAATGCTGCTAAAATGCAACCCAGAGTCCGTACAATTATTCTATGGACAGTGCAACAGTCAGGGAGACATGTGTCAAGTTCAGATGTGGTCAGAAGTGTATAGATTTTGCTATCTTTTGTTATTCCTGTTACACTAGGTAGACTTCATTTTTTGTTTTGTTTTCATTGTAGTGTTTGAGTTTATGTCTATGTCTATTTTCTTATTTCCTTGTTACTTTTGACTTTTGCTCAGAACAGGATGGAAAGTAAGAAAGACTAATATTCAATGTAAGAAACATTTAAACTTACCAGTATTACATTTGAGATCCGCTTTCTCCCTGTGTTTCCAACTGCCGTAAGGTGTGTTCACCTCACAGTAATACTTGTTCCATTTCCACTCGTCTGGAGTCACTCTTAAGGTGCTGCTCATTTGGAAAGTTCCGTCTTCATTAAGCTGGAGTTCTCCAGGGTCCACGGTATTAGTGTAAGCACGACTATTTCTTGTCCAGGTAATTGTCAGATTTGCTGGGTAGAAACCTGTGGCTTGACACACCACTGGAGAGGAAGGGTCTTTCTGGATCAGAAATACTTCAGGTGGAACTAGACAGAGAAAGAAAAGGACAGATTGTGAACCAGAGAGCAAAAACAAATAAATAAATAAATATAATACAGAAAAAGACGAGTATTCTAAACATTTTAAAAGCTAAATTGGCATGTAACACAAATGCTGTCAGCTGCCTTTTTCAAAATGATGTTAATGTTGAATGTTTGTCTCCCCACCATGTTCTTCAAATGATGTTCACAAAAGATACATTACCTATTCTCTCAACATGGCTTTTTCCAAAAGTCAAGAAATCTTTCAGCCATGAAACACAATCTCTTTCTAGAAAACCCTCTGCAATGTCTTCCTTCCACTTGTCCCTTGCTTGCTTTGAAGGTATGTATTTGTTCTCTTCCAGTGTAATGAAATCCTCTCCATTATATCCAAATGCATCCAATTTATTAGAATATTTGGTTTCATTATCCCAGGTACAACCATATCGTCTCTGATAAATGTATACACCTGAAAGAGAGACAGGATTCAGCATTTCTCTGTAAAGTTTTGTTATATGTTCCCACTGGCATTTCTATTCACATTTATTTTGTGCTTTGTGTGCAGTAAACTATGACAAACCTCCAGTTTGGCTGAAAGTATTCTTTACATAGTCAGTATATTTTGTGAAGAGCGTGCACGTTTGGTTATTTCTCTTAGCAACTTCATTCACAAAGACTTCAGATTCAGTTTTCTTCATCCACTCTTGCTTGGGAAACAGCTTCTGAATGTTACAGTCATAGTAACAAACCTCCTGATCATCCACTTCTGTTACAGCAGTAAACTCAACGCCTGGAATACCCTGTACTTTGGTGTAGGTGATGATGTAGGAATGGAGAACTGAAAAATATATATATTTTTTTATAAAGAGACATACAGCATCCTGGTCATTTTTAGTTTAAAAAGTTCAAATAGCTTTTGTAACATGAAAATGTTCTGCAAAATCTAAACTAGCAAGACCGTAAATAAGCATTGCTACTGACTTCAACTCTGTGTCAAAAGAATGAGCTGACAAAACATATGTTATGTATTTATGTTTATTATTATTTTATATATTTTACATATTTATCACAATATTGTCTTACAGAGAAAAAAAAAGTATTTTTTGCAGAAAAGCATTGCTGTATCTTTATGGATGCATACTGTATACATTTTCACACTGACTAAAAAGTAAAAACAATTTTTCTTATTTTTTTTAATTGACATGAAATCAGCAGAAAATAAATTTTCACATTTCAATTTTCAACTAAAAGTGACTCCATTGAACAAACTAAATAGTGCAGAGTATTGTTTAATCAGTTCAAAATCGTTCTGACTATGTAAGACATGAAGGAAATACGGGAAGTTAAAATGTATATTCTAATATTAATAATATTAAGACATATGAATATTGCTGTTTATCAGGGGTTTATTTTGGGATTTGTTATGTGGGAGGGGGACTCTATGGTATGGAGCTTATGTGTGTGTGTGTTTTTTTTTTTTTTTTTTTTTTTTTTTTGCAAATATGATTTATTCTGAAGCAATATTCTCATAGTTTTTCTATCAGCTGTGACATATAAATCTGCATGTTTTTTTTTTACATTTTATCATAGGGAGTTTTTTTTTTTTTTTTATTTGTGGGGGTTTTTTTACTAATATTATTATTAAGTTCATTTCAAATTCTTACATTTGATCTATAAATTCAATTATAATAATGCAATTATCTATACGTTATCAAATTAAATCATTTACACTGAGAAAAATACAACTGGTGGTGTGGTGGTTGAGGAGGGACCCATGATGTTGGAAATGATACTTTTCAACGAGATGATACTTGAAACGCCAGTAGGTGCCAGTATTGAGCGTTTAATGAGTGAGTCATTGAGTCGTTCATTCAAACGATTCGTTCAAACGGCAGGTTCATCAGATGTTTATGCATGGGCTAATGAAACTTTGACTCAACCGATTCGTTCAGAACATGGAATTAATCAGCAATGAATCGTCTGGTTGCTGTGAGATGCGCTGTGTTTCCGCTTAAAATGTAAGTGACCTAATATTATATAATGTATTTGCTTATTGAACTGTTTATAGAACTATTAAACAGTCGTAAAGGTGAGACGTTGTGTGATGTTGCCTAACTAACTGTATTTGAAATATAAAAACTTGTAGTGTTAATGTCGAGCCTTGGACTCTATGTGCCCAATTAAAACCCTGCTATTTATACACTGAGTATGTGCACACTCAAGTCAGGTTCTTCCTCAGTGATTGACAAAACCAGTGCTTCCCAAACCTGTCCTGGAGGCCCCCCTGCCCTGCACTTTTTGTAGGCTATGTCTCCCTTATCTAACACACCTGATTCCACTCATGGACTGGTAATCGGATACCGGGCATTTTCCCGGTGGGCCGACACACTTAAGGGGCCGACAGAAGTTTTGTTTTTTTGTTTTTTTGCCAAGGACCATCATGCACGGACAGTGAGCAGCCAGTGGCCCATTGGTTTGTCTCCTGTATTGACAGTGTAAACATCCAACCACAATGCGGTATAGACAGAGCGATGAAGTATTTTGCTCCACCTAGGCCTATATAAAGATCACTTCACCCCAACTTCTTCCTCGTCTGCTTTTCCCACGTTTTCACAGCAGCTTTATCAAGAACAGGCTTGCTCTGCGGTGAGGGATGTGGGCCAAAAAGCCAAGAAGGAAGAGAGGAGAGTAGTTGAATAGGTAAAGTGCTTGATAGGGACTCGCAACGGAGGCAGGCATCTAACCTATCCTAATGTGTGCGTGCACCATGAGTGTAGAATACTTAAACACTTTTTAATAAAAACGTAAATTCGTCCCCCGCGATTTTTGGCCAAGTCAAGTCAAGTGTGTTCATAGAGGTTTCCATGGGCCAATGCGAATAAAGCTAGATTTAAATTTGAAAGACACAATATTGTCGGACCTGACGTTTTATTCTTATCCAAAACAAAATGTGATATGACTGTGATGCATAGGCTACATACACACACTACCAGTCAACATTTTTTTGAACAGTAAGAAAGACCTAAAGATCAGCATTTATCTAAATAAAAATCTTTTGAAACATTATACATATTGCATTCAAAGCTTGGAGTCAGGTTATAATTTTTTTTTTTTTTTTTGGGGGGGGGGGGGGGGGGGGTGGTGATGAGAGAAATTAATAATTTTATTTAGCAAGGATGCTTTAAATTGATCAAAAGTGACAATAAAGACATTTATAATGTTACAAAAAATATATATATTTCATATAAATGCTGCTCTTCTGAACTTTCTATTCATCAAAGAAACCTGAAAAAAAATCTACTCAGCTGTTTTCAACATAATAATAATAATAATAATAATAATAATAATAATAATAATAATAATAATAATAATAATTAATGTTTTTTGAGCAGCAAATCAGAATATTTGAATGATTTCTGAAGGATCATGTGACTGGAGTAATGATGCTAAAAATTCAGCTTTGAAATCACAGGAATAAATTTCATTTTAAAAAATATTCAAATAGAAAGCAGTTAATTTAAATAGTAAAAATATTACACAGTATTACTGCTTTTGCTGTATTTTGGATCAAATAAATGCAAATAAATGAGCAAAAGAGAATTCTTTAAAAACATTAAAAATCTTACCGTTCAAAAACTTTTGACGGATATGTGTGTGTTTGTGTATATATATATATCGAAGTGGTGGGCCGCCTGGACCAACAAATGCGAGGGCCAATTTTTTTGTCCCATTCCAGCCCTGTCTGATACAAAATGTGCAGGGCAGGGGACAGGTTTGGAAAGCACTGGTCTAAACCATTAATTTAACTTGTTAACCCAGTAGATAGAAAAACAATACTAACATAATTATAGATTTCCATCATGAAACATAGATGGATTGAACTCAAGTTTGTATTACTTTTAATTAATTGCATTTTTCCCCCAAAACAACATTATAGTATAAAGTACAATATAATACAGTATAATACATACCAGTGTGCTTGATAATAAATCCAAAAAGAACTAGTTCAGTGGAAAAGATCCTACAGGAACAAGATTATCAACTTTTTACAGTTCGGGCCTAATTTTGCTTTCAGAATAATAATAATATACTAATAATTCTAATAAGTGATACATTATGAAATTATATGTAATAAAAGAATACATAAGATTAAGAACATTTCTTTGCTGTTATGGTTTCATTATTATTAGCCTATAACTTAATCTTATAACAGTAACATCTTAAAATCAAATAAAGATCATCGCCAAATGCTAACTAGTTTGTGATCAAATTTTACAAGCATTTTAGATGAAAAAAGCTAAACAATTCATAACTAAGCTAAGTTACATGAATCACTGAATTAATTTATACGGGAGAAAGGAAATTGTTTAAAGAGCAATAGAAGAACAGGCTTTGCCTATATCAAAAACTTTACGTTGTGTTATGATTACCAAAGCTACCTATAAATCAATCTTATAATTATTCCTACCTGCATCAACGAAGAGAGGCAAAAAGCAAAGAGCAAGGGGCAAAAAAATGCCCATGTCTGAGAGGATTAGTTGATTTATTAAATTACCCTGGACCAAATTTCAGCTATCAACTATACTCTCCCAAGTACGGGGACTTTCACCTGTAAATCGGTAAATTACCTGTAAGCGAAAGGTAGATGAACCAATCAGTGTTTAAAACAACAGCTGTCTCACTAAATACTAGGCAGAAGACCGATATCCATCTTGAAAACAGAAACTGAAAGTTAAGCACAAGGACTGTTTTCCTGAATGTCTTTAAAGGCATACACTGGTGGAGAAACAATACAAAAACAAAACTTTATTGTATTTAAAAATATATTTCCTTTTTCAATAGGACATTGTAAATATACTGACAAAGAATTGTACTGTTTTGAATATGAAAAGTATATTAACATCATGCTTTTACATATTTTCACAATAAAAAATTTCACACACACACACACACACACACACACACACACACACACACACACACACACACACACACATATAGATAGATAGATAGATAGATAGATAGATAGATAGATAGATAGATAGATAGATAGATAGATAGATAGATAGAAGGTAATCATTAAATTGAAACACTATCAGGCTCCCAAAAACCTCTAAAATGGAAGAATAAAAGCCCAACATTTAAAAAAAAAAATATTTATTTATAAATGCTATCTTAGTTTGCAAGCTCCTTAAAATGTAAAGTAATATGTTTAATCAATCAGTGAGTGCTATTTGTATTTCTAGCTGTTATTTTTTGCAGAAGGAGATTTCTAAAGTGCTATATCAGCTATGGGGGAAATTCAGACTCCTGCACCAGTCAAAATGTCTGAAAATGGGCATGATTCAAATGATCTGGTCAGAGTCTCTAGTAAACAACTCACTGATTCAAATGTTCCAGTCAGAGCGACCCTGCGTCTCAATGTTCATACTATCCATCCTAAATAGTATGTGAGATTAGAAAAAGTATGTCCCAAAGCATAGTATGTTGAAAAGAGGATGCCAAAACTACCCGGATGGTCTAATATTTTAGGTACATTTTTAAAGTGTGGATCCGTGCACACTTTAATAGTTAAAATAGCCCACAATCCATTGCGCTTTGGCGAAGGATACGGTCCAGAACTACAAACACGAATAAAACGCGTTAGAAAAACTACAAACGTGGCGGATGCATGCGATCGATGGTTAGGTAGAGAGGTTTACAAAAAGGGGTTTGAGTTACTAATAATCAACATTTAACCTGGTAAAAAAAAAATATTTATTTATCGTTATCCATGTTATATTTAATCTGCAACAGCAATGTGAACTTTTATAAACATCCATTTGGTCGTTAACTTTTAAATGCATCATTATGCAGAAAATATGAGCAGAGTTCTCCACATGATAGACCTGATACTGCAGATCAACGAGCTCCTTCTTTTCTCTCCAGTACAGTAGGAAGTGAAATTAAATGAAATGCGGAGGATGTTAACTGTGACAAGATGATTGACAGACCAGTTTACAGTGACAGGTGCGACAGAGCGCTCCTTTAAAGATGCAATTGTGTGACGTGATAGTATGTCCCAAAGCTTGACTACTCTTCTACTACACACTCAAAAGTTTTTTTTTTTTTTTCTTAACCAAAAGAGTACATACTTAAAGAGCGTAGTATAAGCAGACACATTGAGACGCAGAGCGAGTCTCCAGTAAACAACTCACTGATTCAAATGATCCGAATGCATATTTATTCAATGTTATCTGTGTTATATTTCATCTGCAACAGCAATGTAAACTTTTATAAACATCCGTTTGGTCGTTAACTTTTAAATGCATCATTATGCAGAAAATATGAGCAGATTAGGCCTACTACGCATGAAGATCTGCGGCTCGCAGATCATTGTGCTACTTCTTTTCTCTCCGATATGGTAGGAAGGTACAGTAAATGAAATGAAAAGTGGAGGATATAAACTGTGACAAGATGATTGACAGGTCAGTTTACAGTAACAGGGTGCGTGTAACTATGCGACAGAGCAGACCGTTAAAGACACAACTGTATGATGTGTATGTCCCAAAGCTTGTCTCTTCTACTACACACTCAGAAGTGTGTACTTTTTCTTCACCAAAAAAGTACATACTTTAAGGGCGTAGTATAAGTAGGCACATTGGGATGCAGCACGAGTCTCCAGTAAACAACTCACTGATTCAAATGATCCAGTCAGTGAGTCTCCAGTAAACAATTCAGTGAATTCACTGATGGCAAGTCTGATTCAAAATGAGTCAAGAACACGAGCTCCTCAGAGCTTGAGCTCGAGCGACTGATGGCGCGTTACTAATGCCGAATTTTAGGATTTATTATTGTAAATGAAAACCATATTTAGGTCCAGACTGTCAGTTGTTTGTAAACTAAATCTGCTGTAAAAGGCGAGTTTTTCAAGCCCACCTTATGAAATGAATGCAAACATGTCCACACCATCTCAACGGTTTTAGGTAAATAATATTGTGTGGTAGGTTGAGTACTGTATATTATATTTATAATAAATTATTATATATTTAATTTTATTAGTATTTTTTATTTACTTGATTTACAATGTTAATAACTGGAAACACGTCATCAGTCTGTAAAAAGTTTCCTATTTGTTTTGTTGTTCACTGGGTGGCGACAAAGTAGAGGAAAAGGCAGCACAAGGGTACAGAAAACAAAAGTGTATTTTAATTGCGTAGTATGTCACAGAAAGACATTAAATAAAGCACACATTATCTATTTATTCAGCACAAGTTGTTCACAGAAGTAATGATTCCCTTCAGTCGGCCAGTGTCCGTCCTTTTATATTTCTGTTCTGCATCAGACACTGTGTTTTTCTGTTACCACACAGGAAAGAAATGTGCAATAAAACCAGTGTTTCTTCATAAGCGGCCAAACACTGGCCTGTTGTGTTTTCACGACAGTAAAGTATGAACACACACTAGTCCACTGACTGTATGAGTTTCTGTGGTGGTCTTGATAGTTTTTTATGTGCATGTGAGTGTACACATTTTTCTTGTGTTTTACTCGGCTGCTGTTTAACGTTTGAGCTGCTGAACGTAATCTCTCCATAATGAAGCTCTTGCTCCTTCTCATTCCTGTTTGTCTGAGCGTCCGTCGAGGTGTTTTCCACATCTATAGACAGAGAGGAAGAACGATGAACAGATGAGATTATAAACAAGATTATTTCTGTTGTGTAAATGCTGAAAGTACATTAAGTATCTTGTGTTTGCAGATTTAAAGATGGTCAGCAGTCATCTGAGACCTGGGTTCAAAATCACATTGAACTAGGGATGAATTTATTTAT
Organism: Cyprinus carpio; assembly: GCF_018340385.1. Lineage (NCBI taxonomy): Eukaryota > Metazoa > Chordata > Actinopteri > Cypriniformes > Cyprinidae > Cyprinus > Cyprinus carpio. Next base: position 28,600,788 of record NC_056585.1, on the reverse strand, counting down.
CATGATAAATATTTCTTATATAAAGAATAAAACTTATTGTGAATTATTATTTCATTAAGTATATTTTGTCCCTTTTGTCTTTATTTTCATATTTATACACTTTATACTGTATACTTGTGCTTTTGTTTTATTTATACTACTTGTTTTAAATGCAATATTTATGTATTTACATTCTTTTTTATTTGCATATATTTTTAACAAAAACGTTGAGACTCATGGTGACTGTCATGTTGTCATCTTCGTGACTCAGTGTCAGGACTGTGGTGACACAAGATGTTACAACACTAAACAGAAAAAAAAACTTGCTAGACTTACTGTACTTGAGCAGGGTGTTTTTATCACTTTTTCTCTCACCACTGTCTCAAGCTTCTATAATTCAGACTAAATGTCATGAGTCAGACTGTGACTTCCTGCCAAAGCCAGTAAGTTTTGTGAGTTAAAAAGACCATAACCTCCCAAAAGGGTTGAATTCTCATTACAGTTTTTATATTTTTTAACTAAAAGTTGATAGAAATCATGACAGTCACTGTTTTTTTTTTTTTTTTTTTTTTTTTCTATGGCAGAGCATTTGCATCTTGGATTTAATTAATTGAGATCAATTAGTCTACACTCTCAGAAAAAAAGGTACAAAGGTTGTCACTGGGGTGGAACCTTTTCAAAAGGCACACCTTTGTACCTAAACAGTCCATATTGGTACCATAAAGGTACATATGAGTACCTAAAGTGTACATATTAGTACCTAAAAAGTATAAAAGTGTCCCTTTTAAAAAGGCACCGCCCCAGTGACAGCATTTGTACCTTTTTTTCTGAGAGTGTATGTACATCAGGGCAGGATTTTCATTTTATGTATGAAAAAAAAACAACAACTTTATTTTATGTTACTATTATATGTTACTTTATTTTAAGGTGTCCTTATTACACAGGCTACATGTACTTACTATTATAATAACATTTAACTATGCATAATTACATGCAAGTAAGACAAACCCTAATCCTAACTCTAACCATGTAGTAAGTACATGTAGTAAATTAATATTACTCAGTACTTAAATGTATAATTGCACTATAATAAGGACACTTTAAAATAAAGTGTTACCAAAACTTTTAGCGGCTGCTAAATTATTCCCTGGGCAACAGCGACAGTTTGTGTATGATCTGCAGATTAGTTAACATTATATTTATATTAATTTATCAGAAGCTTGATTCACAAATGAGGACAAATATAAGTGAGTATATATAGAAATAGACAATAATGCAGCAGTGCTCTGATGCTAAATTTCAGGACAGAAATACTGTAGGTTCATGAATTCAAGACTGACTTGCTGTCGTTTCGAGCCGATTCTTCTTCTTGTAAATGTAATATGAGATGGCAACCAGAATAATAAGAATTACAGTGAAACATCCTAGAACGATCAGAGCGACTGAAGGACCTGTGGAAGGAAAAGCACACAACATTATTAAACGTTGAACATAAAACAGCCTATAAATATTTAATTATGACAACAGCAACAACAATAACAGAAACGATTATTTTAAACATGAAATTATGTAAATATATTTAAATCTAAATAATCTGATGAGAGTTTCTGTGATGTCTTTTTATCATTCATTATGATTCTTTTTAAGTTTGTTTTTAGAATTCATTAGCACGAGAGTGAGATCTTTGGAGAACATGAGACTGGAATGAGTCTGATGAGAGAGTTTCTGTACCTTCAACAATCACTTGAAGATCTCTAGTTGTGTCTGTGCCGTCTGAGTCAGTGAGTGTTAATCTGTAATTCCCAGAATCTGCTCTGATCACACGGTTTATTATCACAGTCCCATTAATGATGTTCACTTCAGGTCTGTTATTATAAAGATCACATTCCTTCTTGCTGCCATTCTTTACTCTACAAACTGGATCATATTGTGTGTTGTATATCCTCTTTTGTATCCTCAGGTCATATTTACTAGCGTCCCGCTCCATCAGCAGATTGAGTTTGTCTCCCAGAGCTGCGTAACAGGGATCAGATTGACCAAAACTGCAGTTCAACTCCAGACCTGAAGAACAAAACACACACACACACACACACACACACACACACACCGTGAAATCTACCAACATTAACTCTTAAAGCACTTAGTTTTATCTGTAAAATAAGCACCTTTTATGGGATGTTCAAAAGAATGCCAAAATTATACTCTAATAATGTACCATTTCAGTATATACACTTTCACTCACATATTAATATTCCAATAAAAAACTGATGAGACAGAAAATGTTAGGTGCATCTTAATTCATATACTGATGCACTACTCCGAGCTATTTTATAATATTAATAATGTTTGTAGTGTGTTCACACTGAAGATAATAAGAAGTGCACTTTAAATACCCTGATGATGCAATATCACCACTGTTGAACTAAACTCAATTAACAGTGAATTGAATCAATCTAAATAATGATAATATTGTCTTTTTAAAGCCACTTTAAAGTTGAATTTGAATTTTTCTCATATTTGATGAAGTTTTTATAACCGATTCTGATATTTTCTGGTTCATTACTGAAGTTGCTTTGACAATCTGTGAAGCGCTATACTGTAGAAATAAAGGTGACTTGATTTGGGACACAGCTAGATCACTAAGAACTAAAATTGCTTTTGAAAAACGTAATGTTACAACACAAAAGGGTTTATTTGTCAGCTCTGGGCACTTTTAGCTTTTTTAAATTCTCTTAAATGACCATTTTCACACCATCTATATTATTTAGTTTGTCTAAATGCCAAACAGTCAACGTACATGCATCACAGGAGAATTCTGTAATTTTTGCATTTTTTTTCTCAATACTTTAGGAACATTTACACCACATTTCACTCTTGGTTTAGATCAGGGTTCCACAATTAGTTTTCGCAGAGGGCCAAATTCTGCCAACAATACCAAGCCAAGGGCCACTGACCTATATGTATATATTATTATTATTATTATTATTACAATTATTTATATTTTTTTTGTTGCGTTTGTTAAAATAATCAAAAGATGGTCACAAGATAAATATTCAGACTTCCCCCCCCCCAGTAGTCTGTTTTATTCAAACAATTATGAACATTGTTCCATGTAGTTTTTGTCCTAACCACCCCCGTCAGCGACACGTGACAATAAGCGAAACTGAATTCTATTTTAGAAATGTTTTTTATTTTCTGCTACGTCGAGGCAAGAACAACATACAAAATGTGACAGTGATAATCTCAGGTAATGATTATGTGCTTTATTCAGTGTTAAAAGTGTCTAATGTGAGTTTGAATATTATTTTGCGTGATCTTTATCGCCACAGTGAAAGCAACAATAGATATTTTACCTCAGATCTTGAAAATAAATTAGGCTAAAGCACACTTTATGTTAAAACTGTGAACTCACTGCGAACCAACATCCATAACAAAGATGGTATCCCTCACTCACTCAAAACTGTTCAGTCCATTCACATTTGAATCATCTATTTTCAGTGTCCACTTTTCTCTACTTCACAATTGTCATGTTTTTGCTGTCACATCGTATATCTACACTGGACGCGACAAAGCATTGCAAATCATTTGAACTGTGTGTCAGCGCGTCACAATGTAAGTTAATGTCGCTTTCTGATGCTGCGTTTGAATTTTCATGCCACATTATTTGAAATTAGCGCGGGCCAAAGATTTTTCTCTCGCGGGTCTGATGTGGCCTGGGGCTGCCTATTGAGGAACCCTGGTTTAGATCATCATGGCTTTCAAAGGTAATAATTAACATTTACTGTACCTCTTCTGTAATCACTAACTGATCCACAACCTTAAACCAATACTAAAAATATTTCTGATTTTCCCCTCTGCTTTAGCTTTTTTCCTAATCTATAGCCACAATAAACCTGACCATGTAAACTATGAACATGGTTGGCTGTGTGATGTTGTTTGTGATATTAATCATCTGTAAGCTGCTTTTTTTATATACAAGTGACTCACATGCAGCAGTTTGCAGCAGCAGCATCAGTCCAAAGATCAGCATCATTTCTCTAAAATCCAGTTTTCAGAAGAGTCCAATCCCAGCAGAAGAGAGTCAGATCGAGTCTCACACAGACAGCAGCTCTACTGACACACCAGGAAACTACACCACTTTAACAAAGAAAGAAGAAAGAGGAAGCTTTTCTCATAGGAGGTGAAAACAGACACTGTTGGGCAACAGTTTCCACTTATAAACTTTTCAGCAATATGACTAAAAAAAGAATAAACACATAAAGATCATAGAATTAATTCATCTAAAATGCATGAAAGTAATTTTTTTTTTTTTTTCCAGAGATTAGTCTGAATCAAATAAACTTTATTTTCCTTATCTGGTGAATCAGTTGGACATTTGCAGGTTTACAGAAAAGACCAACTAATTTCAGATAAAGTAGAAAAGCAGAAGTGCAGAGCAGCAGAAGCATTAACCATAAAACAGATCATCTATTAAAAACTTGCATGTTACCAGAGTTTACTGTAGTTTAAAACCGCAGAACCCAAACTACAAGACTTCAAATAAGACAGATGAAGCAACAGACCAAAAATATTACATCAGGTGCCTTGTGTATAAAAAGATGCATACAAATAAAATTGCCATCAAATTTTTTCCCACCCGCACCACAAGCAGAAACTTTCTATTTCTGTTGCAGTTAGGGTGCATTGAAAATGTACTGTAATAGAAAAATACCATCTTGTGAACATCAACATTGAAGAAGATAACATCAATGGCTGAAACTCATCTGTGACAGAAGTGGTTTTCAGACTGAAAGTGAGCAGCAGAAAATGTGAGAAGGGTGATGTGTTCATGACATGAAAGAAGTTCACAAATTCATTCACTTAACAACTTTATTGGTAGGCATACATTGCATCCCAGATAGCACAGGTACGTCTGCAAGAGGTCTGTTAAAGATCGCTTCACCTGCTGTGTACAAACGTCTGACAGTCGTCAGAATTACATGCATTCTAAATCATATAGACATATTAAAGACATCTTCTAAATGTCTATTTGACATCTGACAGGAAACGTCCTATAGACGTATTGAAGTTCTAAAAAAATAAGTCTTGCAGACGTCAAACAGACACCTCCGTGATGTACATTTGATATACATCTCTCTCACACCACAAATGTGTGGACAAGTGTTTCCCGTACTGCTCACATCAAGTAAAAAACAAACCTACAAGCATATGGAGATATTCACGAACAAATGACTCGTGTGAGTCGGTTCTTTAAATGAATAATCAGAAGATTCACCAGCTCACCAGTGACAGAAACTGTCCCTTAAATAATGTTCTCAGAATGTTATTTATACATCACAAAGCTTTTTTCTGAAACATTTTAGTTGGATGCTCTTCTAATATATTTAAATACCCCTTGTTTCGGAATGTCTCAGAAACATAATAATTTAAAAAAAACGAAACATTCCTCTAACATTTTCGGAATGTCTCAGAAACAGAAAAACGTTTTTTTTTAAAACATTTATAAACTGCACATTTTGAAAGTTAAGAGAACATTTAGAAATAATGTTTTCATAACTTAATGAGTATTGGCAAAACGTTCTTACAACATATTTGTTATATGAACTTTTTTTTTTTTAATACTTGCAGTAAAATATTACATAATATGACGAAATTTCATTGTATTTACCATTTGATTGAAATCCACCATTTGAATGACTCTACTAAAACATAATATTTGATTGCTAAAGTATCGAATTCGCATTGCACCGGCGTGAATTCGTTTCCAACACTGTTTACACTTAGTTACGAATTAATAACTCGTTTTCAGTATTTTTAAGTGTGGGGCTCCGTTTCTTAATGTTTTTGATTATCTGTGAAGTCACTGAGATGTTACAGGAACAGACTGATGTCTGCTGTTCTTCGGGTTTGAAAATAAACTTTTATTCTGAAAGCATCAGACGGAAGTGGAACCTCGACGATCGTTCCGGTGTTGTTCATCGTCAGAATATCGGAAGGGTTCTGTTTTTGATCTGACGCCGGTTACCGGGAGCAGATGTCCGCGCAGATTTCAACATACAGGTAAAAACATCAACATCATGCATAATTATTTCATGCGACTAAAGTCCTAATGCTTTTGAGTCTAGTACAGTGGGTTTAATTCTTTCAGGTGCCTCAGATCCCCAAATATGATCATTCAAAATGAAAAAGACTTCTATATATTTGCATGTGTAAAATTCTTGATTATTAAATTGTAACATTTACGTAAATATTATAATGCTTCTGTGAGGGACCCATCCTAAAATGTAAAATACTATATATTTAGTAGAAAATTTATTATAAATATTATTTGGAAAATATTTGCTTTCTATGTCGTTACATTATTACGTTTTTTTTCCCTAGTTACATTGAACTGTACTGTTAGATGAGCTATTTATTTAAATCTCTGTTTTTATTATTTTTATATTTTTTTATTTTTGCTATTTCACTTTTTCCACATTTCTATGTATTTATTTTAATCAAATTTAATTAGTTATATTGGTATTATTTTATTTATTTATTTATTTTTTTACATTTTTTTATTTTTATTTAAACGTTTATATTATTTTATTTCATTCAATGTTTGTTTATTTTAACCAAATTTAATATGTTTCATCATATTTTTTTTTTTTTTTAAAGTGCATGTTGCTTTAGAAAAAAAAAGCATCCACTTATGTGTGCACTGGAAGCTTCATTTAGCAAGTAAAATTCCTTGTGTTTGCAAGCAATAAAACTCTTTATGATGATGACAAATGTGCATATTTATCAAAGTGCATATGCATATCTGAGTGTCTGCATCTGTTTATTAGATCTTTGCATGTGTGCATCATGTGCAGTGAGTTTAGTGTCTGATGCATGTGTTATGTTCATGTGTGCAGTATGAGATGTACAGTATCGAGGGTAACGCTGAGAGGACGGCCTCCACCGGAAGACTCCTGTATGACATGTGAGTATTTTACTTGATTTAATTCAAGCTTTATTTCAATGAACAGAAAATGTTTTTAGTAGTTTTAGTTTTTATTCATTTACAGTTAATTTTACTGGTTCAACTTAATCATATTTCAGTTAGTTGCCAAGACAATATTTCTAAAGTTCATTTAGTTAGTTTTTCATTATTTGATATTAATACTATATTTTATTTCAGCCTTATTTTAATTAACACATTTTTTAAATAGTTATAGTTCAGTTTAAATAAATAGATAATAAATAAAATAAAATTTGAACATATTTCAGTTAATTGCCAAGGCAAGACTTCTAATTTCTAGTTTAAGAATGTTATGATTATTTTATTATTCTTTTAAAATCCTTTTTATATAAAGCACTTTAAATTTGCATTCTATGAAATGTACATAAAACATTTTTTATATGTGTATATCGTATGAAATCTACACAAATAAGCATGCCTTTACACAATTAAAGTGTGTAGTGCACTAATACTAAGAATTTAGATTTTATTTATGGGCCGATGCACAATCTTTTGAGAAATAATCAGATGTTTTTTATGAAACAAATGCAAACCCAGCTTGACCTCTGACCCTTGACCTCTCTCTCAGGTCAGTTTAGGAGAGTCGTTATTGGAGGCGGAGACTGTAGAGAACCTGGACACTCCTGTCAACTGCTTCAGGAAGCTGTTTGGTACAAATTAATCATCTCTTTATTGTTTCATATCTTTTTTATGTGCTTTTCCTTGAGCAAAGTATGAGAATCCTGCTGTTGTTTATCAGATTTTGTGTTCTCATCTCTTCAGTGTGTGATGTTCTGCCGCTGATTCTCAATAATCCAGAGCTATGTCTCCCTGTCAGTCTGCTGTTTAAGTACATACACAAATCAGCAGAGTTTTATATATGTTACGTCACGTGGGAGCCATCAGCGGACTCACAGATGCAGGGTAAAAGCACACTTTTTACTCTTAATCTATGCAGTTTTTGTGAATTCTGCTGGCAATAGGTCATTTGGTGATTTCATGCTTAATGAAAATTACATTAACATTTACATTTATGCACAGCATGCCAAGTATACACACTGCATACTGGAAAAAATAATGTGTTTTGTAGTGCACCGTTTTTCTTTTCTTTTTTTTTCTCCTTTTTATAAAATACTGTGAAAGCTTGTTTCCAACAAGTATTTAAAATATTTCCAAAAAAATTAAAAAAATTTATTTTATTTTTTTCTCACAAGCCAGATTTTTTTTTATTTTTTTTATTTTTTTTTTATTTTGAGGTAACTTTTTTTTTTGGATTTTTTTTTTTTTCTGGGAAGAGAAGTCAGAGTTTTGAGAGTTATAATAATTTTGGGAAGAGAAGTCAGAATTGTGAGAGTTTTTATTTTTAGTCTGTTTCTGAAAACAAGAACAGAATTGCGAAATGCAAATTCGGAGAAATTGCAATTGCAAAAACTTTTAATAAAGACGTTTTTTCAGAATTTCATAAAATGTATAAAAAAAAAAAAACAAAAAAAAATGCAAAAAAAAGAAAAAAAAAAAAAAAATTCATAATTTGTAGATAAAAAAAAGGTCGCAATTCCTTTTTATATATATATATATATATATATATATATATATATATATATATATATATATTGTTTTTTTTTTTTATCACATGATGGAAACAACTTCCATGCAATACAGATTTTTTTGAAGCAGCTTTATGAAAATAAACGAAACATAAGTGTTAATTTATGAAACTAATTCAGTTTCAGCTCTACAGAAGACGGCAGTGTTGTTATTCTGATGGTAATTGTTTATAATTTCCCAGGGTCTCAGGAAGTGGGCGGTCTGAAGTCTCCGGGCCGGGGGCGGAGTCAGCGGTATGTGATTGACAGGCTGTCAGAGAAGGCGTCCATGGTGACGGAGCCGTGGGAGCGGCTGCTGGAGGTGGTGGGCGTGGTCAGCTCGCTCTGTGATTGGCAGAGAGAGAAAGCAAGCCGGTGAGGATCTGAGAAACGCTGTCATGCTGACTGATGCGTACGATCAGCTCTCACTCTGTGTGTGTGTGTGTGTGTGCGTGTGTGTGTGTGTGTGTGTGTGTGTGTGTGTGTCTCTCTGTGTGAGTGTTGTAGGTCATACTCGGAGCTCCTGCAGCATGTTTCAGAGTTGTGTCGGTTCATGTCTGCTGCGGACGCTGAAGGTTTCTCCCGCTGCTGTGTGCAGATAGTCACCTGCTGCACGCTGGTCCTGTTTCACAGCGCGTTTCACTACGTCTCCGCCGTGCAGCCTTCGCTGTTCCAGGGTCAGTTCACACATGTGTGTGTGTGTTTGTACCTACTGAACTATATTGTGAACTAAATCGGACAAAATCTCCCCAAACATCCTTTTAGTGACATCCTCATTTGTAAAAACAGGAAAATCCAAAGCGACTTACAAATGAGAACAATAGAAGCAATCAGACCAACGAGAGAACAACAACAGTATACAAGTGCCATGACAAGTCTCAGTTAGTCTAGCACAGAACTCATAGCAAGGTTTTTTTTTTTCCTTCAAGAATAGGATAGACAAGAAAAGGTAAGTGCTAGTATTAGTTGGTCAAGTGATGGCAAAAAAGATGAGTCTTTAGATGTTTTCTGAGAATGAGTAAAGACTCGGATTATTGTTACATTGAATGCAGAATGTTTTCTGTTGGAGTATGTTAGAGTATTTATACCTAGCTGTATATAAAAACAATAGAAATCTATGTAAGAAGTCTCCATTTACAACAAAGTCGAACACCAAGTGATTGGCAGGTATCTTTTTATTTTGTTACAATATCATTATTATTTAATATTCCACATTATCTAAAAAAGTAGATGTACTTATTAAAAACATTCAGAATTTTATAAAGTACATAAACATGTAATTTCCCCACAATTTTTTTTTTGCTGTTTTTTTACTGTATTGCAATAGCAGAGACATGTATGATATCTCGGGATGCTATTTTAGTAATATTTTCAATAATCTATATTTGAAATTTGAAATACAACGACATTAGGAGCACTGCTCCTGACTGGTGTTAGAAAAACAAACATATAACCACAGACAATAAATTAGACTATAAGACTGTACAGTACAATTTTACAAATAAATAGTCGTGATATTCACATTGAGCAATCTGAGTAAAGTGACCATTTATAGTAATGCACGTTGGCCTTCACATTGATATGCACAGTATGTTTATACAAAAGTACAACTTAAATGGAATGAGTAGAGATTTAGTGACTAGATATATTATTGCACAATTGACATATAGTGTATATTATTGCACATGTATTATTGCACCTTACTGGAGATATAGTTTTTCACATTTAGTAACCAGATATGGTAATTCCACCTGACATATTATTTAGTGCATTTCAAGATTCAAGATTCAAGATTCAAGATTTTTTATTTGTCACATACACAATTATATAGAGCATATATAACCAGCAGTGAAATGTGAGTCAGGTACGCTCCATGGACAGTGCAATTATTAAAGAATACAACACAGATGAAAATATACATAAATATTGCTATGAAACAATGAAATAAAAGTAAACAATAAAAATATAAGAATAAAATATAAAATATATAAAAGAGATGTATACTGTAGAATTAAATATATAGTGGAAAATAATGTGCATGAAAGTAAACTGTAGTCTTAAATATTAAGATACACAGGAATGTACAAGAGGCAAATGTGCGAACAGGTTGACACTTTCAGTATGTCAATGTGAGGTAGTGAATGATGTATTATCTTACTGATAAAGTGAATATTAAGTGGAGACATGAAGATGTTAAGAGGCTGGTTTTGAGTTTAGGATCCTGATGGCCTGGGGGAAGAAACTCCTCCTAAGTCTCTCAGTTTTTGCCATCAGGCTACGGAAACGCTTACCAGATGGCAGCAAAGTGAAAAGATGGTTACTGGGGTGAATGGAGTCCTTGATTATTTTAACAGCTCTGCTTTTGCAGCGTTTGAGGTAGATGTCCTGCAGAGAGAGAGCAGACCCTGAGATGCGCTCAGCTAAGCGCACAACTCTCTGCAGGGCTTTGCAATCATGACTGGAGCTGTTCCCATACCACACTGATATACACTGAGTCAATACGCTTTCTATGGCCCCTGAATAGAAAGTTTTCAGGATTGCAGGTGAAACCCTGAATTTTCTCAGCTGTCTCAGATGGTACAGTCTTTGCCTGGCTTTATTAACCTGAGTTTGAATGTGTGTAGTCCAAGTCAGGTCCTCGGAGATGTTTACACCGAGGTACTTGAAGCTGCTCACCCTCTCCACAGGGGTCCCACTGATCATAAGAGGAGTATAGGGCTGCTGCTGTCTCTTCCTGAAGTCAACAATCAGCTCTTTGGTTTTGCTCACATCAGAGAGAGACAATTGTCCTGGCACCATGATGTTAATTTCTCTACCTCATCCAAGTATGCGGTCTCATTATTGTTGGAAATGAGGCCCAGAACCACAGTATCATCAGCAATATTAATATAGATGTGGAGCTGTGGGGAAGACAACGCAGTCATGGGGTAGAGAGAGTAGAGCAGGGGACTCAGGACACAGCCCTGTGGGGCTCCTACGTTTTCAGGGTGATGGAGTTAGAGGTGAAACTGGCCTACTTTCACCACTTGAGGTCTGCCGTGAGGAAATCAAGAATCCAGTTGCATAGTGAAGAATTCAGGCCGAGGTCCATGAATTTAGAAGCTAGCGTGATGGGGACTATAGTATTGAAAGCTGAGCTATAGTCGATAAAATAGCAGCCTTACATAGTTCTGTTATTGCTGTCAATGTGTGTAAGGAGAAGAGTGCAGGATGTGAGAGATGGCATCATCAGTGGATCTGTTGGGGCGATAAGCAAACTGAAGAGGGTCCAAAGTATCCGGGATTGAGGAGCAGATGAAGTTTTTAACCGGACCCTCAAAGACCTTCATGACTATTGATGTGAGGGCAACTGGACGATAGTCATTCAGGCAAGAGGGGTTATTGTTCTTAGGCACAGGGATGATGACAGATTTTTTGAAGGAGGTGGGAACCACCGATGTAGCAAGAGACTCATTAAAAATGGATGTAAAGAAACCAGCGAGCTGATCAGCACAGGACCGCAGAATACGGCCAGAAATCCCATCAGGTCCGGCTGCTTTCCTGACATTCACACTCGCTTTAGAGCCCTCCGAACCTCGTCCTCAGACACGGTGATCACATGATTATCGCTGCTCTGACTGCTGTTTCCTGACGCGCTGATCGGCAGACTCGCGCTGCTCAGATTGCTTTCAAAGCGGCCGTAGAAAGTGTTCAGCTCGTCAGCCAGCGACGGATCTGCTCTCACCTCTGCAGAGGATTTATTTCCAAAGGCACAGATGGTTCTTAGTCCTTGCCACATGCGTCGGGAGTCATTGAGCTGGAAATGTGACTCTATTCGTTCCCTGTATCGGAGTTTGGCGGCTCTTAATGCGCGTCGGAGAGCATAGCACGATGCTTTGTACTCACTCATGTTTCCCGACAAAAGACCGGCGTTGTAAGCAGCAGTGCGTTTGTTTACTGCTGCACGGATTGTACTGTCCACCCAAGGTTTCTGATTAGAGAAGGTCCTTATAGATATTGTATCCGTAGCTACTGCATAATATTGTATATATTGTATGTTGCATGTTGTATAGCAGCAGTATAGACAGAAGAGATTTAAATGAAATAAATGACTGTAGTTAAAAGAATAACGTGGTTGGAATAGTATTTGGCATTCGTGCATTTATAAGTTTAAAGTCCTGATAGCAACCGGGAAGAAACTGTTCTGTAAGCAAGTGGTTTTTGCTCTTAAGGATCTGTACCGCCTGCCTGAGGGCAGAAGATTAAACAGGCGGTGTCCTGGATGGGATGTGTCTTTGATGATGTTTTTGGCCCTTGAGAGGTAATGGGAGTGAGCAATGCTTTCCAGGGAGGGTAGTGAACAGCGAGTGATTTTTTTGGGCTGTGTTGATTATTCTTTGGAGGGCTTTCTTGTCTGCTGGAGTACCTCACTGAAATGCAGTACACTAACACACTCTCTATGGTAGAGCGGTAAAAGGACACCAGCAGCTTACACTCTCGGTTGTTCTTCCTGAGCACTCTGAGGAAGTGCAGCCGTTGCTGTGCCTTTTTGATGGTTGCTGAGGTGTTAGCAGACCAAGACAAGTCGTTTTTTTATTTAACTTTTATTTTTATATTAATGTTCTCAATTAGCTTTTAATTTTTTATTATTGTTTATTTTTATTTTTTAGTTTTTGTTGTGTAATTTATATATATATATATATATATATTATATATATATATATATATATATATATATATATATATATATATATATATATATATATAGATAGATAGATAGATAGATAGATAGATAGATAGATAGATAGATTTTTTTATATAGATAGATAGATAGATAGATAGATTCTCTTCCTATTTCAAGTACAAGAACTTCTTCAACTACGTCACCAGTATCCTTCAAAATAAAGATCATCAGGAAGATCGGCTCGTTGTCCAGTGTTGTGTTTCATCTAAAATCTGTTTTTAAACAATTATTATAATTCTCGCATTATTGGGGTTCCTATGCGGTTTGGAAAAGTATGGAAAAAAGAAAGCGGAGAATGGAAACATATTTGCATTTCCAGACTTCTGCCCTGGTTTAGTTTTTGTTTTTGTTTTTTTCCAATAGAAAATGAAAAGTTTAATGAAAATACATTTATCATAGAAGTGTGTTTTCAAGGCAGCGATTTAGTGCTTGCCAAACATGACCGAATGAATCAAGGTTTTCATTTTGCAATTATAAGCATTTTGGGTTTCTTCTTAGCATTGTATTACAAATTCTCATGGTGCTTTGCAAAAATAAAAAAATATATAGGCTTTTATGTGTGCACGAGAAACCATTAAACTTAGCATATCAAGGTTTTCGCCGCACTGAGCTATCTATTGCACCATCAGCCCATTTCATCCTGTGGTTTCTGGGCCTCCACAGAGTAAACTTTAAAGAAAAACGACATACTGTGGCTAATGAAGGCCACATCTAGAACAGAACCAGTCTTTTTATAGACTTGAACATGGCAAATACAGTTGAGGTCAAAAGTTCACATACGCCTTGCAGAATCTGCAAAATGTTAACTTTACCAAAATACGAGGGAGCGTACAACATGCATGTTATTTTTTTTATTTAGCACTGACCTAAATAAGATATTTCACATAAAAGATGTTTACGTATAGTCCACAAGAGAAAATAATAGTTGCATTTATAAAAATGACCCTGTTCAAAAGTTTGCATACCCTTAAATCTCAATACTGTTTTGTTACATGGATGATCCACAGGTTTTCAGCATTTTTTTTAAGCCTTTCCAGCAGTGACTATATGATTTTGAGACCTATCTTTCACACTGAGGACTATTGAGGAACACTACTATTAAAAAAAGGTTCAAACGCTCACTGATGCTCCAGAAGAAAACACGATGCATTAAGAGGCGGGGGGTGAAAACTTTTTGAATTTGAAGATCAGGGTAAACATGCAAGTATCTTATGTAGCTTCTGAAGGGCAGAATAAATGTAAAAAAAAAAAAAACATTTAATGCAGGATAAGAAAAATGTACACATCTTCATTCGGTTCAAAAGTTTTCACCCCCCGGCTCTTATTGCATCGTGTTTCCTTCTGGAGCATCAGTGAATGTTTGAAGTTTTTTTAATAGTTGCGTTTGAGTCCCTCAGTTGTCTAAAAATTTATCCTCTAAAGCCTGACATATGGAATAATAGCCAGAAAAAAACTATTTTATAAGTTCATTGAACAAAATGTGTTTTGTTTCGTCATATTTGATCCATCAGGATTTTTATGGCTGATATAGTGAGAATATGGAAGAAAAAAGCCCAAACTGAGTAAAAAGGTGACATTGATATTTTTATGGACAGAAATCTCTATCATATATGGTGCAATAGCTTTATAGGGTTAATTTATCACACTGCAGGACTCTAATTCCAATCACAATTTAAAATGAATGTATTTGTCCTTGACCAGCTTTCTCTCTTAGACATTGACCTGTTAGAGGAGTTCGCTTACCTTCGCACGACAGAAGGAGGGCGGGTCTTCAGATTCTTCTTCAAATATGAGTATCGGCTGAATGCAAAGTGACCCAAATTTGGTTTTTGACCACTGAATATGGGTAAACAATTCACCATTTGGACATTGAGGCACATTGGCTTCTCCATATCTCTGGGATTGAACTATATAGGGCTGTATAAATTAAGATTTCAAAAGAAAAGTTTATCAAAAACCAGAATCTAAAAGGATATTTAGATATCTTTAATATCTCTTGAGTTACAGGCACGCAAACTTTGGAAAAACAGTATTTTCAGCACTTAGACAGGTATGTTCTACGGTACATTGAGATCCCCATATCTCTGGGATTGAACCATATAGAGCCTTAAAAAAAAGAAGATACTGAAAGAAAAGTTTGTTAAAAACTAAAATCTGAAAGGATATTAAGATATCTTTAATACTTCTTGAGTTACAGGCACTCAAACTTTGGAGAAAAGCTTGAAAAGTGTCTTTTCCCCATTTTTGAATGGTCACCATTGGCATATAGTGCAACAAAGATTGATAAAGTAAACAGATTTGACTAATAGAGCTACCAATCTCTGTGTAAAGATAAAAATGATGGTGCTTCAATCTTTCTTAAGTCTGTAAATTTGGGCTCCAAATCTTCAATGAAAATTGTCATTTTGACCCCCCTCTACAAAATAGTGGGTTACTCTGTAAATACACATCCACTGCGTTTAGTATTTTGGCTTTCATCACGATTTATTGGTGTCTTCCTTCAGAAAACTTTTTAGCCGGGAAATTTTTGTTGATTTGACACGGAATGACATCACTGCAAAAACCTCTTTCAGAAGCCTTTTTTTTTTAAGAGTACGTACGAATATAAATGATAAAAAAAAAAAAAATTAAAAAATACTTTGTTCATGTACAACTTGAAATGAAGCAAGAGCTTTTACTCTGTAAATCAGGTGCAAATGGTATTTTAGTTGAAAAATAGGCTGTAAAAAAGTTATTTTAAGCTTTTAAAATCATAGTTTTTGGCAGTGCCACTAGTTCTTGATAAGCCGTTTGTTGGGTTGTGACAGTAAATCAGCTCTGATCATCGTTTATGAGTGTTTGCTGTCCATAGGAACCGTAGTTAAACACCCTGCTGCTTCCAGGGGCTCAGAAGGCTGACAGGTACCCCACCCCCATCATCAAAACCCCGCCCCCATCCCTCCCAGACTCCTCCCAGCTTGCTCATGTGTTTACTTTCTCCTCCTATTATTTCTCTTCATTCTGCTTAAGCATTTTCATTTGGCAAGATCTTTCCCGTTCCCGCAACCGCTGACCTTTAACCTCATAGAAAACATAGTTTCAGATGTATGTATCAGTCCAGGTTTGTTACCTTTCTGACATTTTTGAAATGTGATAAACATTTTTATAGTGAATTGAATTGCATCATACATGAAGCTTCAGACATGTTTAGAGTCACGGTGCACCAGTCATCCAGATCTCATTTAAAGCATGGTTTTATTTCAGGTATTAATTAACAAACATTAAATATAATTGTCTGTAAAATGCCAAATTCACTGTTAAAGCAAGTGCAAAATTTTATTCACATTGCATTGTTGTAAAATACTTCATGAACTAGTCTGTTATTGTGTAATATAATGTTTTGCTGGCAGCTCATAATAAATAATACATTGGTTCTCAAGTTGAATACTGAGTTTCATTTTCATACTTTGACCTCTTTCAGTCCATCCATCACTAGACACACTTGTGGTCATCCTTAGGTCTTCCTCTATATTGTCTTTTTGTCTCTTTTATGGTTATTAATTTCAAATATTGGCACTTTTGTATTGTTTACGTACCAGTCTTTGTAATTAATAGCTTTAAATCAGTGGCACTCAACCTTTTTGACTCTTAACTTTCTGAATGTTCAAGGTTTCCAGGCTTTCTAAACAATGAATTTGCAAGTCATTTTTTGTGTGTTTGTGATTAATTGCATAAAGATTTTTAAAAATATATTTTTTACTCACAAACTCCCTACCAATAAAATGTTTTAGAGCTTGGAAAATATTTTCAGAATATATATATATATAATATTATATATATATATATAGATTATACTATATATATATATATATATATAAATCCCCATTCATTTTTGTTGACCTACATAACTTTTCCAGTATGTAGTTATTTAACAGAATAAATTAAATATATAATAAAATTATTATGTGTCATGGAATGTTGCAGTAAATAGATAAACACAAAATGGAATGTAAGCATAAATAAAATGAAAAGTGTTTTTATTTATGCTTACATTTCATTTAACTTTTATTTCATTTTTGCAATGTTCCATAATGTGTTTATTTATTAATTTGTTTGTTTATTTTAGTTTATTCGGTTGGTTGATGATAATCTTGTTTTTTTTTGTTTTTAATATTTTTTTGTGTCTTTTTGGGGCTCTGTGGAAGTTTGCTGAGGCCCCCTGCTTGAGAATAACTGCTTTAAATGAATATACGCTTGACATTCTCAATTAAATTATTTGTAAAATTCTTCTAATCACTCTTCTCTCCCTGATGGACCAAGAAGGTTGACTGCAGAGCTGCTGTGAGATTTGCCCAGAAGAGTTTCTGCTTGGCTCCCTCCGGTGGCCACTCTAGGTAGGTGCATCTGGACATCATAGAATTGAGCTGGTAGTACTTTGAGGAAATGAGATACAATGGCAGAGGTTCCAGCAGAATGAGAATGATGCTGTCCATCCCTCGCGTCACCTTCTGGTGGTTGTTGGGGTAGTGTTGTTAGTGGTGGCATTATTTGTTGTGGAAGTGAGTGGAGAGCACGAAGACCCACCTTCGGTTCTTCTTGATGCTTCGGAGGATGTTCTGAATGATCGTCTTTCCCGGGATGAAGTCCCGCTCGTGGTGACACACTCGCAACCCGTAGTTGCCTTTGAGCTTGGGAAGAAATTGAGATTTGACCCAGTCTGCGTTCTTTTGTCTGTACGATACGAATGAATGGAAGCACAACCCCTCCATCTCTTCCGTTTTCGTTTGGCAGGTTATTGCGTGGTGCTTGGTGCGCGTCCATTTTCACATCATCTTGAGGTCCCACGGCACATCCAGACGATGGCAAATAAGGCTAATGGTTACTACCAGAGTGATTGTCGGGATCAGAATAGTGATAGCCAGTATCCAGGCATTGCAGGAGATCTCAGAAAGGTAGAAGTCTTCTAGTAAGAAGTTGCTTCAGGATTCTGGGTAACTGCATCGGTATCCTTCCGGCCAGTGGCCGAGAGTTAAACCAGGAGTTTTTCCTCTCGGCTGAATTCACACAAAGCACACGTGCAGATGAAGGAGTTACGGCTCAAGTCGAGATCTTCCAGATGCGGACAAGTCTTGAGGGATCCCGGTAAAGGCGATTGAAGGGAGTTGGATCTTACCGAGAGCTTCTGCAGGTTTGGGAACACTTGGCAGGTGGAAAGGTCTAGAAGACAGTTATCAATAAGGTCAAGTCGTCCAAAACCCTAGGATCTGAAGGAACTCTTTGAACGAGAGAGAACCAAGATAGAGCCAGCGTGTTTCAGGGCAAGCCATCTCTCTCTGTTTGTGTTACCTGTTGTTTGTCTCCTCATTCTGTTGCCTTGTTTGCTGTTACAGCAAGTTGCTGCAGTTCTCATCTATGATCGACAAACTTTACTGGACTTTCATGACTGGATGGTCAATTATGTATCAGTAACTCTGGTGAAGGGAGGTTTTATAATCCTCCCCCTAATTTGCTGTTGCGGATGGATGTCTGCTGCCTACCGGATTGTACTTTTAATAAAAAGAAGCAATATAAAAAGCGAGGCAAGCGTGGTGGAGTGGCAGTTCGTTAGAGGAGGAGCTTCAGTAATATCCTGAAGACTGGAAGTCTATGGAGTACAGAGTCTTCTAACTTCAGCCTAAATGCGCAGCCTCGTCATCGATGCATTCTTCACCCTAGGCAGTCATGGCTTCTTCCAGTTTTGCAGAATTTGCCAAGTTCTCTTGCCATTTGGGGATCGAGGAGACCAAGCTCCTCCGGGAGAGGAGTAATTTTAACTTGATAACAGCGGTTCACCTAACATGATCAAAAGACTAAATCATCCGATCAGACAATGCAGAGCCAGCCTTCTGACTTGGTTATGGTAATGATGGCTTTAATCAAACACAATTTTTTTTATGACGGAGACTTGTCTTAATATTGGTGAACTTGACCCCCTTATTGAAACATCTCCATGTGACTGTAACATTTTTAGTTCACTGAACACTGGGTGCAGGAGTGTGGGAGAAAATTTTAATTGCAGAATCTTACCTGTGGAGTGCTTTGCTAGCTTTGAGGTGCAGTTGTGCCGGGTGGATTTGATGTACCGTATCTTTTGTGCACTTATCTACAGACCTCTCAGCTATAATACACTTTTCTTGAAGGAGTTTTCAGATTTTTTAACTACAATTGTGCCTAATGTGGATAGACTTTTGATTTTCTGTGATTTTAATATATATGTGTGCTGCCCTGATAAGCCGTTAGTCTCAGAATTTTTTACTAACTATTGATTCTTTTAACCTTTTCCAATTTGTCTTAGGTGCTACACATAAAAAAGGCCACACACTTGACCTGATACTGTCTTATGGATTCAAGATTGTTCTTTTTCTGACCACAAGCCAATATGTTTTAATACTTTTTTATCCCACCTTGTGAAACAATCCCCTCCTGGTTATTACATCCGCCCTTTTAACCCAGATGTATCTGTACAATTCTTGGGATCCTTTTTTTCTCAATTTGCTGTTTCTTTTAAATCATCTTCTTCTGATATGGGCCCTGAAGAGTTAATTTCTTATTTTAATTATACTTGTGTTAATATTTTGGATTATATTGCTCCCTCTAAACTGAAATACCCCAAAATAAGAAATCAGCCTTGGCTAATTAGTGAAACTTGAGTTTTAAGACAAAAATGCAGGCAGGCAGAGAGAAAATGGAAACAAGATAAAATGCAAGTATCCTATGAAATTTTAAGAGACTGTCTGAGGACTTATCAGACATTTGTTAAAACTGCTAGATCAACATATTTTTCCAATTTGATTAATAGCGATGTTGGTAGACCAAACATTTTATTTAGTACTATTAATAAGGTTTTAAAACCTATTGCTACTACATTTCCAGAGGCATTTTTACTGCAGTTTACGATGAGGTTTTTTTTTAAGAGGTTTTTTTTTTTTTTTTTTTTACTAAAATTCAAAATATTCACTCTAATATCACAAATTCTGGAAATGTCTAATTTGCTGATCACTGTAATTTAGCTACTTTGACTAGCTTCGAGCATGTGTCTCTATCCAACCTAATAGATACGATCTGTCATATGAAACCTGCATCTTGTTCATTGGATCCGATTCCCTCATTTTTTTTATTGTGGAAGTACTGGACACTATTGGCCCATGCATCCAGTCTATAATTGCAGTAGCCTCATTAGTGGCTGTGTCCCATCATGTTTTAAACACGCAGTGATACAGCCTTGCTTGAAAAGGCTACTCAAGATTCTCTGGTCTTAACTAACTATCGACCAGTTGGATGGCGGTAATTTAATTCAATTAAATGACTCTAAGACTCAAGTGTTGGTTTTTGGACGTCCAGATTTCGCAAATACCCTCTCAAAGACCTTGGCTCCTACAACTAACACCATAGGTTCTCATGCAAGAAATTTGGTAGTTATTTTTGACTCTGCACTTAAATTTGACAAACAAATAACCTCAGTTGTCAAATCTGCATTTTTTGAGCTTAGGATGGTTGCCAAAATCAAATCTTTTTTTTTTTTTCATTTAAAGATTTAGAAACTGTTATCCATGCATTCATTTCATCCAGACTTGATTATTGTAACTCATTGTATTTAGGGGTCACTCAATCTTGTCTGTCTCGCCTTCAGTTGATCCAAAATGCTGATTTTTTAAGACCAGGAAGAAGGAAAATATCACCCCTGTTTTGGTTGATTTGCATTGGCTCCCCATTGAATATAGAATCAAGTTCAAGGTATTACTATTCGTTTACAAGTCCTTCACAGGCTTGGCACCAAACTATTTATCTGATCTTCTCCCCCATTATCAGACCAACATGCCATTAAGGTCATCAAACACTTTGTTGTTGTCTGTTCCTAAGACACGTTTAAAACTTAAGGATAAAGAAGTTTTGAAGTTCTTTGAATATCCTGTTTTGAAGTTTTGTCTTACATGGCTCTAACGTTTATGTGTATGTAAATATATGAATATCTCAAAATGGGATGTTTAACATATAAGTCATTATTTAATAATTGTGCAACTATGTTTAACTTGTTTTGCCAGATTTCGCAGTACCATATTTGACCAGCAGATGATTTGGTTGTTCTCTCAGCTGCTCTTTCCAACATGTTTATCACTTTATTTGACATCTTTAATAAGAGATATCCATCACTGAACAAACTTTAGCATACAGTCTGTATTTTTCTGATAATGTTGCAGTGAGGATCTGTAATATGAAGTGCTTTATTTACCTCAGACGCAGTTAATGCTGTTAACCAAACACCATCGAAGGCTGTCTCTATTAAACATATGTGTGGTTAAGCAACCATAATATTTTATTTTAACTTTAGGTCTTTTATCAAAGAATTGTAAGCATTTTAAAGCACCAGGCAACGACGTGCTCCGGACGCGAAGGATGAAGGTAATTATGTGTAATTAGAGCCACAGTTTTTGGCAGATTAAAGCAGTAATCCCATATAAAAATTTAATATATTGTATATATTGCCCTATATCAAGGCTGATATTGCAATATATGTTACCTACAATTACATATATAGCCTAACTTTCACATACGAACATTATGTGCGTGTATAGCTATGTAAGCATAAAAAATATATACAGTAAAACCCACATAAATTTGTAGTCTATTCATATGTAAATATGTAAATTATTTTTATGTAGTAACCATGTCAAAATATATATTTTATTTATATATGCAACTTTGTTAAAACAACAAATATACAAAAAAGTGTGTTTTTGTTGTTCATATATATATATATATATATATATATATATATATATATATATATATATATATATATATATATATCAACTTGTATTGACAAGTTTAGGATGGATGTACACAACATGTTAAAAAATGTATTACACATACCAAAACATACATGTTTTTCTATATGTTTTTACTTCATATGACAATATATTTCATATATGTCCTTGTATTGCATATGGGTTGTATGGATCCTGTGCAGTGAATGCAATCCCAATTATTAATTAGGCAAATTAAACTAATACTATTTTATCTGATATTTGTGATTTTTAATAACGTTCCCTAAACATTACCTCAATAATATTATTTATACATGCCTATGGAAACATTTTAGTTAGATGGTTCAGAGGAAATTCAAAAGTAATATTCCCATAATGTTGCAAAATGATATAAAATGTAACATTCCTTAAAGTTGTCTGTAACATTCACATAACCAAGAAAAAAAAGAAAGATCTGGACGATTTAGAGAACATTCAGAAGTAATGTTTTCATAAATATTAAAACCGTTTTTAGAACATATTTTGTAAGATGGATGTGAGTGGAGTTGTTTGTTAAGTTCACTCACTAAAGCTGTTGTATTTCAGACAGGATGCTGTCGTTGAAGGGCTCTGAAGACAGAAAATCAGGTTTTGTGTGTTTGTGTCTCTTGTTTTGCTGTTACACGTGTTGTTTTCCACTGTTCGAGCTGATTTCCGTTCAGCATCCCCTTTGAACAGTCTTCTGATCTAATCAGACGCTCCCAAATGATGTCTCCAAACACAATCGCACGCACCGCTGAGCCTATAAAACTACAATCACATGTCCTGGAGCTGGCATCCACTTCAATTGAGTTTGATCTTCAACCCTGAATGTAAAGCAAAGGTTTATTGTTGTTTTCATTGCAGTTGTTTGCTGGTCTTCCGGTTTGATGCTGGAGGTTCGTGGCATAAAACAGCAGCGTAACGTCTTTAGAGAGATATTGAAGCTGTTCTTCAGAAATGACAGCTTGAAATGAAAGCGAGGTCAGATGTACGTGTTGCAGAGACAGAGTTATTCTCAGCAAATAATACATGTTCATATCTAGGTGTTTCTTTAAACAT
Source organism: Cyprinus carpio (assembly GCF_018340385.1). Classification (NCBI taxonomy): domain Eukaryota; kingdom Metazoa; phylum Chordata; class Actinopteri; order Cypriniformes; family Cyprinidae; genus Cyprinus; species Cyprinus carpio. The sequence continues at coordinate 28,577,655 of NC_056585.1, read as the reverse complement.
ATTAACTTGTATGTCACGTTTTATTATGATTTTTATTAAAACTTCCAGATTTCCACCTTTTTCTTTGTTATATAGTCACATTAAAAGAGTTTTGGATTACTTTATTTTCAAATGTCTTGTATGTAAAAATTTATTTATTTATTTATTTATTCATTCACAATCCCAGACTTAAACTTAATCTTAAATAATAAATAAAAACAATTATAATATAACATTTTTCTTTATATTATTTTATTTGTATTATTTTTTTTATATTTTATTATATTATTATTATCACTTATTTTTAAACTAAAATAATTCAGACAATAAGTGAAATAAATTAGCTATCTGAATGTTTATTGTTTGAAAATGATTTGTCAATATTGTCAAAATTATTAAAGATTATTATACAAGAAGATACTACTTTTCTACTTCGCAATTTCAGATTTAATTCAGTATATTGCTGTTCCTTTTTAATTATATGTGAAGTTTACTAGCAATTTCTGAATCTTAAGTTTTTTTTATGAAATATTGGAATGAAAAATGTTATATAATGTTTGTTATATTGCGAGAGTTGGTTGTCAGTTATTGTTACTGCTATTTGTCTCTTTTAAAATACATTGATCTTGCCATGAAAATAGACATAGATGCTGGTTTGGCAATAAAAACAAACAAACAAATAAATAAATAATAAACCAATTTGGTGCAAAGTTTTTATGTAGCAGTAATTACTGATTCGTTTAAAATCTCTACATTAAGAAATCGTTAGGGATGATTCAGAAAAAAAAGCATTTTATAATTTATTTTGAATTTATTTTTATTTGTCATATAGTCACATTAAGAAATCGTTAGGGTGTTGTCTTATTATTATTTGTAGTCACATAGTCATATAGTTTGTTTCTGTTTATTGATTTGTTTATTATTATTATTATTATTAGATAAATAATATTTTGCATCTTATAGAAAACCAAGCCTGTTTTGAGGTTATGTATTAAGTTTAATTGTAATGCACCTATTTAGACTGATGAATATTGTATATTATGGATATTGATATCTAAATTAAATAGAGTATGAAAGGTGTGATCTAAGATAGTTTACAGGGCCCATAGAGACATCCATCAGAGTGTTTCAGAAAAAGCCAAATTAAATTTACTCCATTGATCTGCCAGATAAAACATCCTTCATTCTCTCTGCTCCTTTCCTTTCTTTCTCTCTCTCTCCGTCCATCATCAGTCTCTCTCTCTCTCTCTCTCTCTCTCTCTCTCGTTCTCAGGCGCTGTAAGTCATGAGAGGATCAGAGTTCATGTTAATCATTGATCAGAGCTTCGTCTTCCTGCACTCTCAGATCTTCAGTGTTTATGTGCGTCACTCTCTCTCCCTTTTATTAGTAATGCTTTGGTTTTCCAGTGGAGGACGATGAGCGGATCTGTGCTCCTGTAGGTCGCTTACGATGTTTCATGTCTCGTTTGTGTGTGTGTCTTTAGTTCCAGTGTTGATTTTATATGGAAAGATTGAGATAGTCCAGGGAAAAGCATCTAAACTGTGGCTGCAGCCGCTCAACGAGACGTTCCTGCAGACTGGTCTGTTTCCCAGCGGGTTTCTGTGGGGTGTTGGGTCCGCGGCGTTCCCGACCGAAGGATCCTGGGATGTGGATGGGAAGGGCGAGTCGGTTTGGGATCGCTTTACCCATCACACGGATCCATCCAGTGATAGCTACATCCAATGGGAGGAGGATCTGAAGTCAGTTCAGTATCTAGGTGTGAACTTCTATGCTTTTTCTTTATCCTGGACACGGATTTTCCCGGATGGCGACGCCACGGGGAAACCCAACCCAGCCGGAGTGCAGCATTACCGCCGTTTGATCAGGAAGCTGAAGGAGCTTCAGGTGGAGCCGGTCGTGACTCTGTTTCACTGGGATTTCCCGCAGGTCCTGCAAGAGCGATTCGGAGGCTGGCTGAACCAAAGTACAGCCGATGTTTTCGCAGATTATGCTGCGTTTTGCTTCCGAACGTTCGGTGCCGAGGTCCGCTACTGGATCACGATGCATAACCCGTTTCTCCTGGCCGTCCAGGGCTATGGGACCGGTGCTCACGCTCCCGGAGTGACCGGAGACCCCGCTGACCCTTTCATCGCCGCACACAACCTCCTCAAGGTGAGTCTGGGGTCAGAGGTCAAAGGTCGGGTGTGAAAAGAGTAGATGCAGAAATAATGCAGCACGCCAGACTGTGTGTCAGGAGATATTATGGGATTCATGAGCCTCCAATAACCACAAATATGAGAGAAATTAAAATACAACTACAAATGTTTAAATAGTTTTGTTAAAAATATCCTGGTCACCTTTTACACCAAAATTATTATTATTATTTTTATTTTTATTTATTTATTTTTTTTTTACATAAAGAAGATAAAGCATATATTTAAAGACATTTATTTTTGAATTGACATTATTTTCATGAAAATTAAGTAAATTTTACATCCTTTCTAAAACAAAAATCTTTTTTTTTATTATTATTTTTTTGATCTATTGTGGGAGGGATTTAAATAATTATTTATTTTTATATAATTAATTATATTTGTAAATCGCAGTGTATTGCAATTATTGTTATGCAATTTTTTCTTTATAAATATAAATTAGATTTTCTTTTTTTTTTTGATTTTATTTTGATTTTTTTTTTTTTTATTAGTATTGTGCTTTTATTAGTACTATTTTTTTTAGTACTATTAGTACTTTATTTTTTTTTTTATTTATTTTTTTTTTACTACTTTTGTTATTTATATAAATACCACAGAGGCCATGCATTATTTTATGTCTTTTACTTTTATCTGATAATTCTGACATTAATAAAGGTAATTGGCAAAATCAAAACAAGACAGCAATACCAGTTATTCATGTTTTATCTTAAAAAACAAGACCATAAAAATTTACAGTAATGCTTCTATAAAATTATATGAATGGTACAGTTATTACATACAGGGTGATTCTGCTCAGATCTGACCAATAGAAATAAGTTTTACTCCACAAGATTAATAAATAATAATAATAATAATAAACTGAAGAACACAAAGAAGAATTAGCCTGTTTTTAAAGCCATTAGGATTCATTATTTTATTTATTTATTTTTTAGATTAGATATAAGTTTTAAGAATTAGCCTGTTTTTAAAGCCATTAGGATTCATGCAGTTAGCATCTTACCAGAAGGCAATAAGCAGTAAGTACAGAATTAACAAGGTCTACAATATTACATTACTATACAGGATATTGTTATGGACAAAATTTACAGATTTTAAATAGTCATTTTATACAATAGGTGTACTATGAAAATATATATACAGATGAATAGGTGAAGTGTATGTACACTATAGGCAGAACTATGAAATATGAACAATTCTAAACTATTGCAAGGGAAATAAGTTTAGAAAATATTTCAGTGTGCAATGGATTATTCAGTGTTCCTGGATGAACAGACAGTAGTGCAAGTAATAGCAAGTTTGTTGTTTTTGCATTGACTTTGATGACAATATGCACATTTTACGGAAAAATCTTATTTTCATTACTTATATTTGTTTTTATTTTAATTGCATTTAAAATTGTCGAAAAACACTACAGTAATGTGTCTACTGTATATGTTTTTTATTATTATTTATTCTTAAACATAATTTTAATTACATGAAAAAAAGATTCAGTGTAATACAATTACTTTAATACAAGTATTTAATAAATTAGATTTATCATTTTTTACTGTAATATATATGAATTATTATTATTTAAATCCCACAGTGGCTATGCATTATTTTCTGTCTTTTTATTTTTATTTTATTATTTTTCTGTTTATTTTGAGATTAACAAAAGTGAATGGCAAAAATCTCAAGAAAACTTGTCAGCAATACAGGTTTTTCTTGTGTTGTCTGAAAAAAAAAAACAAGAAAGAAAATAATAGTAATGCTTCTGGAGAAATTATAATACATATGACTTTATTTCCATGTTTTTACATGTCTTCAAAATGAAACTAGCAAATGTGATGAATAGTCTAATAAAGGCATGAACTCTTCTGCATTATGTCTATGTCTACTTCTAATCGGGGGGATTCTACTCAGATCTGACCAGTAGCTTCAGTTTTGATGAGGGTTTGCTCTGGTGTCTCCGCAGGCTCATGCTAAAGCGTGGCATGTTTACGACAAACACTTCAGACCCCATCAGAACGGTAAAGTCTCCATCACGCTCGGCTCTCATTGGGTGGAGCCTCTTCACGGCCAGGCCACGCCCACCAACGTGGAGCTCTGTCAAAAGGCCATGGAGGCTGTGATTGGCTGGTTCGCCGAGCCCATATATGGAAGTGGAGATTATCCCGAGTCGCTGAAGGCCTCGCATCGCGGCGTAATCCCAGAGTTCAGTGCGCAGGAGCGGCTCTGGATCAAGGGCACCGCAGACTTCTTCTCTCTGGCCTTCGAGCGGGACACGCTGAGGGCGGGTCAAGGACTGGCCCGGTTCGGGCAGACGGTGAAGCTGGACCTGAGAAGTGTTCTGGTCTGGGTCCAGCAAACTTACGGTGATCCGCAGGTGCTGGTGGCAGAGAACGGATGGTTTACTGATGCTTCTGTTGGAGTCGAGGACACTGTGAACATTTATATGATGAAGAGGTTTATCTTACAAGTCATGCAAGGTGTGTGTGTGTGTGTTTTAAACCCTGTTCACACCTGCTGTTAATATGCAACTCAAATTAAAATTTAATTAAAATTTTCATTTTGTATTTGCAAAAAAACTTTTTATTTATTTGTTACAAATAAACAATATTTATTTATAATAAATAAACAATATTTATTTGTTTCTGAATAAATATGTTTTAATGAATAAATATTTCTTATTTTTGTAAATATTTTTAGAATAAATAAATAAATAATGTATTTATAAATGTATGACTAATTAATAAATATTTATTTATTAATTTATTTATTTGTAATAAATACAAACATTTGATTTATTTTTATAAATGTATTTTTAGTAAGTAAAATGTACTAAATATACAAATAAAAAATATTTATTTATATAAATATATTAATAAATAATATGTATTCATATAATTTTAATAAATGTAAAAATTTATTTTTAATAAATAATATTTCTTTATTAATACTTTTTATTTGCTTGTTTATTTATAATAAATAAAAATATTTATGTATTTATTTTTAATAAATAAATGAAACATTACTTGATTTTTAATGAATAAATGTTTATTAATGCATATTATGTTTTATTTTTATAAATCAATGTATTTGTAATACATTTATTTATTTATTTGTAATTTACAAATGTTTAATTATGGTGAAGAAGAATTATTTTACTTTCATTGATTTTAGTTCTATATTTATAATTTTGTTTTTTTAGTTATTGTTTTTTTTGTGTTTTTTGTTTTCCTTTTTATTTTATTGTATGTTCATAAATTAATTGAATTACATCTCCATAACACACTAACGATTAAAAATATAGATGCAATTCTCTGAGTTGTGCGTAATCAGCACTATAAGAAAGTGACAGTGATAAACACTGAATGAATTAAATGAAAGATAGTTTGTCCATAACGTCGTTGTATCTGTGTCCTCTCAGCCGTGTCTGTAGATGCAGTGCGTGTGTTCGGATACACGGCCTGGAGTCTGTTGGATGGGTTCGAGTGGAATCACGGTTACAGCATTCGGAGAGGTTTATTCTACATCGACTTCAGTAAAGCTGAGCGCCACAGATTCCCAAAGACCAGCGCTCACTTTTACAGACGGCTGGTCAGAGACAACGGCTTCCCACCCGAAAACAGGCCACACATCGAGGGACAATTCCCCTGTGACTTCCAGTTCGGTGTGTCCGAGTCAGTATTACAGGTGACGAAACAGGAAAAAACACTTCATCTGTATTATTTTAGCAGTTTCCATTCACATTCTGCTTTATTCTACAGAACAGTGGTCAAACCAAATGAATTTTTTTTTTTGTGAGCTGTTAACATCGTCTAATATGTTAAATTAAAAATGTTTTATTTTGTAGTTTTATTTTATCAACATTGTTTCTGTAATGATAACGTAATATGTAATTTATTAAATTTTAATAGTTATGTAAATAGGATTAATTTTGATAAATTAAAATGTATTAATATTGTATTAAGAACTTTAAATCTATATTTGTATCAATTTTGATCCCAATATGGATTTATTTTTGTTTAATATATATAAATTGGATCATATTTTTATTTATTTTCAAATTTGATCCTATTATGATAATATATCTATAGATATATATAATATATATATATTATATATATATATATATATATATATATATATAGTCATATATATATATATATATAATAGCTATGTAAATAGGTTAAACTTTGAGTAAATACAAAAAAAAATACATTAATATAGCAAATTTTAAATCTATTTATAACTTTTTATTTTTATTTTATATTTTTTTATCAAATTTCTTGCTATATTTTTAAAGTTTATGTACATGTGTATGTGTGTGCATATATATATATATATATATATATGAATTAAGTAAAAAATATATAATTTTATTTGATGGCTAATTAAATGTTTTTTTTTTTTTTTACATAAAGAAGGTAAAGCATTATATTAAAGACATTTACATCCTTTGAATTGACATTATTTTCATGAGAATTAAGTAAATTTTACATCCTTTCTAAAACAAAAATCTTTTTTTTATTATTATTTTTTTGATTTATTGTGGGAGGGATTTAAATAATTATTTATTTTTATATAATTAATTATATTTGTGTATAGTAGTGTGTTTATTTTATTGTTTTGTTAAGTTTTTTTTTTTTTTATATATATATATGATTTTTTATTTTTTTTGTTATTTTTTTTTGTTTTTTTATTTTTTTTATTATTATTGTCCTTTTATTAGTAACTATTTTTTTTTAGTACTATTAGTACTTTTTTTTTTTTTACTACTTTTGTTATTTATATAAATACCACAGAGGCCATGCATTATTTTATGTCTTTTACTTTTATCTAATAATTCTGACATTAATAAAGGTAACTGGCAAAATTAAAACAAAACAAGACAGCAATACCAGTTATTCATGTTTTATCTTAAAAAACAAGACCATAAAAATTTACAGTAATGCTTCTATAAAATTATATGAATGGTACAGTTATTACATTTTTGTTTAATATATATAAATTGGATCATATTTTTTATTTATTTTCAAATTTGATCCTATTATGATAATATATATAGGGTATATATATATATATATATATATATATATATAATATATATATTATATATATATATATATATATATATAATAGCTATGTAAATAGGTTAAACTTTGAGTAAATAAAAAATAAAATACATTAATATAGAATTTTAAATATATTTATAACTTTTTATTTTTATTTTATATTTTTTTATCAAATTTCTTGCTATATTTTTAAAGTTTATGTACATGTGTATGTGGGTGCATATATATGAATTAAGTAAAAAATATATAATTTTATTTGATGGCTAATTAAATGTTTGCTCTTTTTTTTTTTTTACATAAAAAAAAAAAAAAAATTATGATAATGCAATTTCTTAAAAATGTTCTCCTGAAATATCAGGCTGTATATCCATTTGGTTCCAGTTTTCAGTGCATTTGAAATCTCTTTACTCGTACTTGTTTGAGATGTGTACTGTTTGAGAATGTTTTAATCATATTAATTTCTCATCATGTTTCTCAGGTGCATCTGCGTCCGTTGTTGCGTAGGTGTACCGCTGGAATCTGTCGGGTGACGGCGCTCTCACACCCGTCACGGGAGTCCTGCTTCACAAGCGGCCGGCGCAGTGCACGGACTTCCTGTTCATCCAGCGGCACCTCTTCCTGCTGGGGGTCACAGGGTCGTCACACTACCGCTTCGCTCTGGACTGGACACAGCTCGCGCCCGGCGGTGACCCGGCGTCTGTGGACCCGGAGAAGGTTCGGTTCTACCGGTGTGTGTTGATGGAGCTCCAGCGCAGAGGAATCCGGCCAGCCGTGATGCTGTATCACCCCAGCTACCGCTCGCCCTCGCTGGGTTTGCCTGAACTGCTGCACGCTAACGGTGGATGGAGAAACACTAGCGTTGTGGAGGCGTTCGTCGATATGCCATGTTTTTGCTATCAGGGAATTTGGAGCCTTGGTGTCGACATGGATCACCATTAATGAGCCAAACCGGTTAAATGAGGCATATGCCGAGGAATGGCAAACAGTGGCACGTCACTTGCTATTAGCGCACGCGAAGGCGTGGCACATTTATGATGCGCAGTTTAGACAAAAACAGGGTGGGGCTGTTAGTTTAGCTCTCCATGCAGATTGGGTTGAACCGGCCAATCCGTTTTTAGAATCTCACAAATCCGCCCAGCAACAGTTTTTGGTGTTTGAACTGGGTGTTTTTCTCGACCCTCTGATTGGTGGAGGGAGCGAGGGGCGTGGCAACACACAGATTGGCTTCTCCGACGACGAGAGGGCGGAGCTTAAAGGGGCGCTGGATTTTGTCGCTCTTAATCACTTCACAACGCGTTTGGTGTTGTCATGTAAACACCCGAAGCCGCTGAACCTGGAGCACGGCTGCGCGCTGATGACGGATGCCACCTGGCCAGTGTCGAACCTGGGACAGGCGCTCGTGCCCTGGGGCCTCCGCAGGATGCTGGGATGGGTGAGGAATCGCTATGGCGACCATCGCCCCATCATCGTCATGGCAACAGGGGTGGACGATCAAGCAGTTCATGATGACCAGCTGAGACAGAGCTATATCCGGAGCTACCTGCAGGAGGCGCTGAAAGGTGGGTGGAGTCTGAATAGTAGGATTTTAGAATTTCAGAAAAATTTATTTTTTATTATTTAAATATTTATATATAAGTTATGTAATTATTTCATCATTTTTACTTATTGTTCTTGATGTTATTATTTTATTTTTTAATTATTTATTTAATTATTTATTTTTTATCCATTTGTTATATGTAAAGTAAGTACCCACTTTTAGCATTTGGGTCCATTATTTCTTTTCCCAATTAATTTTCAAAATAAGCATTTAAAAATATATTTAATTCTGAATATCTGATTATTCTAAAAATCCGAATATTTATTTAAGAATTTCAGAAGCACATATTTGTCTTTTTAATTACATTTTTTTATATTTAATACTATAGTTAAAATTAAATTTGAATATAACATCTAAATATTTTTTTTATAGTTTAATTAAAAGTTATTTTATTGTATTGTTTTTGTTATTGTTATTACTGCTGATATTATTATTATTAAATTATTATTTTATTTATTTTTTATTTTGTTCCATTTCTTCTTAAACTAAATATTAAATAAATAATTAAATATTTTATTAAAATATATATATTTTTATTTAAAATGTTATATATTATATATTTAGTTTAAAAATCTGTTAATTAAAAGTTTTTGAATTTATTTGTTGCATTATTTTTACTTTTTATAATTATATTTGTTGTTATTATTACTGTTGATATTATTATTATTACTGTTATTTAATTTTTGATTATTTTGTTTCATTTGCCATATATAAAGCACTATATTAAGTGCTCAATTTTAGTACTATTTCCATTAATTTTCTTAAGCATTTTAAAACAATATTCCATTCCTTAAACCAAACCAACCAGCTCTGAGATGAATCAGAACAGAACAACATTTGATTTGAAGCAAAACATTGGCAGCTTGTTCCTTCAAATCTCTAAGATATTTTGGTCTTCATGATAATATGGTGTGTGCTCAAATATATAGTTGTTAAATATAATCAATATAAACAGCGATCGGGTGCCTCATCAAAGAGCACTAATGAGCTGCGATTATGAAACATGTCCTCATTATATCTGATAACAACATTAGAGATTAAAGAGCCGTGTTGCAGAATGCTAGCGCAGCAGTGTGTGTTATCTAGCATTATCTGTTTTACGCGGCGTAATCAGCCGCTTCCTCTGAGGTTTGACATCGGGGTCAAAGGTCGCGCCGCTGTAATTCTGTCTCAGAGCTGTTAATGAGCAACCTTTCAGACGTTTTGAGCACACAGGGACACACGGGTGTCATGTGGATGCTGTGTGATCCTTGAGCCCAGTGTGTCTGCTTTTACAGTGTTTGTGTGGATGTGAGTCAGCATCGCTTCACGCTTTAGTGTGTGTGCTTTCTGACAGATTACATGATAAAGCTGTGAACAACACCTGTTTTTACCTGCATATGTGGAAAACAGTGTGTGTGCTATCAGGGTTTTCCAAACGGAGAAAAACACTGGCTAATATTAATAATAAATTATTTATTTTAAAATAAAAAAACAAATTAAAATAAATTCATACTAAAAAAAAGATTAAATATTTTATTTAGTAAATATTTTGTTTATCATGTGACCATTAACTACACCAGAGAACTACGAGCATGCATCTGTGTTAAATTGAAATGTTAACTAAATCATAATTTTTCAGTTAAAATGAATAAATCATAATAAAATATCAAAATAAATATTTTTAAAATGTCAAAATAAAACACTAATCAAATAATTTATTTGTTTACGTGCATGTCATGTGACTGTTGACCAAATTAAGAGAACCGTGAACATGCACGATCATAAAATGTAAAATTAAAATGAATAAATATTTTTTAAAATATTAAAATAAAACACACACACACACAAAAAAAAAAGTTTACCTGCATGTTGTGACCATTAACTGACATCAGAGAGCCATAAACGTGCAAATGTGTTGTTAAATTATTTAAATATTAACTACATCATAAAATGTAAGAAAATGAATAAATTGTTTTAAAATATCAAAATACATACATACATACAATAATAATAATAATAATAATAATAATAATAATAATAATAATAATTATAATAATAATATATTCCCACTTACCAGGTGACCATTGGCCAACATCAGAGTACCATGAAAATGCAAAGGCTAAATTATTGAAATATTAACTACATCATAAAAAATGTAAAATTAAAATGCATAAATAATTTTAAAATATTAACAACAGCGACAAAAATGCACAAAAAATTGTTTACCTGAACCATGAACATGCAAATATTGTTACTGAAATATTAACAAAAGCTTAAAAATGTAAAATTAATGAATACCTAATTTTAAAATATAAAAATAAAACACTTGCTAGAAAGATCAAATATTTTGTTTACCTGCATGTCATGTGACCACTGACCAATGTGAACTTTGAAATATTTACTAAATCATAAAAATTTTAAATAAATCAATAAAATGAATGAACCATTAAAAACAAAATCTAAATAAAACACTAAAATCAAATATTTTATTTGTAAATTGATTAAATAATTAACTTAAATTAAAATATTACTTATAAGTAAATATACTTAAACATTAACTTAACATTTCAAATATTAACAAAATTTCACTTGTTTTTGATCAAAAGAAAAAAAATAGGAAAAGTAGGAAAAGTCTGTCGATGTTGCATCATTAGACAAGATTCACGGTTTTTGTTATGTGCGGAAAGAGATATGAAATAGCACCTATAAATTTACAGTAAATGCATTTAAATTGTATTTACATTTTAAACTGAAATAAATAAATGTTCTAAATAGTGCTAGTGATGATTGATCTCTTTCTCTGTTCTCCGAGCAGCTCGTGAGTTGGATGGCATCAATCTGAAAGGGTTTTATATCTGGAAGCTTCAGGACCATCATGATCTCCAGTTCGGTCTCTTCTTCTGCTCCGCCTCTTATCTCTCTAGACAAAGCGTCTGTGAGTGTGTCAGTGTGTGTGGGGATATTTTCTCTCCGCGCGTGTTTTTGTGTGTGCCGCTGACCAGTTGACTTTGTGGTGCTGGGACAATGGGACGAGCTGCGAGCTCTGCACACGGATCGCGGAGAACAAGCCGCTGCTGTTCTTCAGCGTGTGTGTGTCTGTCAGCATGTCCATGCTCGGCGCGCTCATCATGAGAATAATTTATGTGTTTGGTGAGGGGGGGGAGGAGGGGGGGGGGGAGAATGCCGATTAATGTCAGAGTCCAGCAGAGGTTCCCACTGATGAGGGTGGCTCACGGAACGGGACTCCTGCGCCATTAAACATTAAAATTAATGTTTATTTCTTCATCAGATTTGTAGAAATGTAGCATTGCATCAGTGTCTCAGCAATGGATGCTCTGCAGTGAATGGGTGCCGTCAGAATGAGAGTCCAAACAGCTGATAAAAACATCACAATAATCCACAAGTAATCCACAGCACTCCAGTCCATCAGTTAACATCTGGAGAAGACAAAAGCTAAAACAAGCCCAACATTAACTCTTTCCCTTCCAAACACAATTTGAATTGTGAATTTTCCAGGTTTCCGTAGTTTTATGATTATTGGCACGTGGGAGCTATTACACATCTCCTGAAAGAGTCCAATCAACCGATCACAAACACAGGTGAGGAAGATGCAGAAATGAGCGATCTCTTATGTAAGCAGATGCATATGAAAAACAATGCGATCATCAACCAAAAACAGCATATAAATGAAAACTGCCTAATGTTACAGTGAAATGTGGATCCTGGAAATGTTCAGGACTGTAAAGCTTTGGGGGTGTTGATGGAAGCAATCTACTGCATATATGTTTTGATAGTAGGTGTTTTTGTGATTTGGATGTTTTCTTTGATAAAAATTCGATTTTCTCACCTTTTTGATCAAAATATAGCTTTTTTTCAAATAAAACTTATTACGTTCAAGTATTGATTAAAAAAAAAAACATTTTGAAGCTAGAATAAAACATTATTTTTTGTTTAAAAATAGAGGCTCTGTTCTTTATTTTTGTGTATTGCATGCTCAGATATTCATACAACAAAATATTCTGGAGGCCATGGAATTTTAGTGAAAATGATCAGAAATGCTGGTGGTGTTTGGCAACTTAAAAAAAAAATTTAATTAAATAAAAAAAACAAAAAAAAAACACGCTGCCGGGGAAAGAGTTAAATTCATAATCTAAACAACAGTAAATTCTCAGCAAATTTTAGTTTTTGTTTAAACTACACCATATAAACTCTTTGATGCATTGGCACAAAATTTGGTGGAAATCATGGTCAGTGTTTCCTGAAGGTGCCAGAAAAGTTTGAAGACAGCTCCACCTAGTGTTCAGAAGATATAGTCTAGTCCAAATGGTCCAAAAATCAATCCACCAAGGTGTTTTTAACATCAAACCATTGCTTCCAGCCAAAATACAAGTCCATAATCCATAACAATGCTTCATCCAGTTAAAAAGTCAATTTCCTGTTGTCTCTCACATCAAAATCCAGATACGTATTTGTTTATTTTTGGACCGTTTCATCAGCTGTTTGGACTCTCATTCTGACGGCACCCATTCACTGCAGAGCATCCATTGATGAGACACTGATGCAATGCTACGTTTCTCAAAATCTGACGAAGAAACAAACTCATCTACATCTCGGATGACCTGAAGGTTGAGCGCATGTCCAGCAAATTTTGATTTTTGGATGAACTGTTGCTTCAGACACAGGAAAATATGCATGAACAAAGTGGAATCTCATTCAAAACACTGCACATAATTAAACATCAAATATCTCTAGATTTATTGTGTCACAAAATGCAGCAGTTTCTCACTTTTTTCCATCTAGAACAGTAGACCGACCTCAAAATAAGACACTATATAGCTCAAATAATGCACATTTTTTGCTTTAACAAAAACACAAGCATCAAATTTCTGCTTTAAATTTTCAGAATGACCCTTTCATTTAGTTCCATTGTAAATGCTCCACTCAAGATGTTGTCTTGAACCCAGAGTGCTGCTTACAGGAAGGTTTGTGTACATTTTGAGTAATATTTTCAGAGGAACTGTATCTGTTCTTGCAGAACCGTCCATCAGGAGGAGCTGCTGCTTCTGAAGTCCCATTGCTTTGTATCAGTTTAAATGAGGAATGCCTGATTTATACTTTTTGATGGACTTTGACTGATTGTATTTGACTGAATTTGGAAAGTGATGGAATAATGGGACGACTGAAGGAAAATGGAAGCAGTTTAATGATGAATGTGTGCTGTATATTCTGCAATACTGTAAATAATAATAACATTACATTTTCTAATCATGATATGAAAAGTGGAAGTTTTTAACATTCTTAGAAAAAAAAACCTTTAAGTAAAATGTTATATTTTAGATGAAGATAAAGTTAGTAGAATGTTGTAACAAATGTTATTGCAACCTTCAAATAATGTGCATGCATGTGTGTGTATATACGTATATGCATCACATATAAGAACATCTCTCACATGCATTTACTAAAATATTCTGCCATTCGAGATCAAAGTAGGCCTAAGGCGCAAGCTGATATGTCATTTTTATTTGTAATTTAATTCACAAGTAAACAAAGTCAAGTCAAGTCTGCTTTATTGTCAATTCTTCCACATGTACAGCACATACATACAAAGAATTGAAATTATGTTACTCTCATACTCTCACTGCCCTTTTAATTGACACCTTATTTGAACCAATCACTGTTTCTATGAGGTGGATAAATTATGTTACTCTCAGACCCTTGGTGCATACAGATAACACTAACAGTAGAGCATAAAAATACAGATAGATACAGATTAAATCTAAAATACAACTATACAAATAAATGCATGCAAACAAAAAATAAAAAATAAAAATACAGTTAAATAAAGCAGCACAAGGCACATGGCAGATAGAGTGCAAACCAGTGAGGTGAACAAACAGTGCAGATAAAAAGATTGTAGTGCAAAAGAGTTCTTTATTTAAACTGATAGAAGAGGTAGTAAAATGAGGTAGTGAGCAGACCGCATCAGTCAGTTTAAATAAAGAACTGCTCTCTGAGCTTTTTGTAAACGTGAGCACAGTGCACTTGTACTTAAAAATATGGGCTATTTTTTTGTTAATTTGTAAAGTACGGAAATGAAACCATGTTTAAATACATAAAATAACTAATTTATGTGCTGTTGACTTTTTCACATTGGTGCATGTATCACTCTGACACACGTGTTTCAATTGTAAAAGAGCACAAGAAATGTAAAGATCACACGTGTCCATGTGCGAAAGTCTTAAAGACAGTTTGCTCCCCATCCCACATTAACAAAACCCCACAATAGAGCACAAACACAAACTACAATAAACCCACACATCCCTTGTCTGACCCCCAAATCACAGCTGAGCCTCCAGGAGCGTTCATGTAAGTCCAAATCTTCCCTCGATTTTTTTGTATTTATTTCTGAATCCCTAAAGGTTTTCAGCGCTGTTTTTTCTGTGTGTTTTGTTTTTTTTTATTTTTTTCTTCTTTTGTTGGATGGATTGTTCATCGTTGTTTAATATAATCAACTGCGCCAAATAGCAAAAAAATCACCAAATTCAAATTGACATGACAAACTTGTATTGGTGGAAGAGGAGAAGTAACGAAAAGAATAAGATGTTCGGTGTATGTTAATCCCTTAGAATTCCTGTAAAATTTGCCTAAAACGCCTAAAAAAGAAATACCCAAAGTAAATTGCATGCTGTTCTTGAACCATTTGGAGTATATGCATGGTTTTGTTCTCTTTTAGAAAGGTGACATTCTGAAGTGTGTTCCTCAACAGAATCACTGTAAGTTGTATTGGTATTGAGTAATAAAACTTTAAACACACTGAAAAAAAAAAAAAAAAAAAAATCTGCCTACATTTTTTTTTTTTTGTAAACAGATGCCTGCAGATGACTATTAGCTGAAAAATACAATGGGATCACAGAGTGAAGCCTTACCAAGCCAAAATTTTTAATTTGATAACAATATCTTAGAAAATGAGTGTTTTACACGTTTATCTAAATTTATGTCTAGGTGCTTCCCAAAAAAGGCCACTTAGAGACTCCAAATGACCATTTGTAACCAATGACACATAAAATGGTGCAATTTTTGAAGGCTTTAATGTACAGTCATAATTTTGGGCTCTAATAAAAGGTTACACTTACTCCTATTCAATTTCTTATCCAGATGCACTGTCAATAATTGCTGACAGATAGTAAATGAAGCCTAAACACATTATGTAGTGTGTTTTACAATTATATTGGCATCACGGTGACAAAGTTTGGTGTGAACTACTTGTTTCTTCTTGGAGGAGTATGAATTAATTTACAGCCTGATTTTTCAAAAATCCACATTAAAAATCAAAATAGCAGACTTCCTGTTGGTCGTAGCTAATGACTTTAATCATGGACCTCTGTATATGGGTTTTTTGCTGACTGGCTCCCAGAGTTCAATGTCATTCAATGTCAGATGATTGTCTGTGATATTAAAAAACCAACACACACAACAGAAGTTAGCAGGAACACCTAAGATCATAAAACACACACACGGACATGACAGAATCAGAATCAGAAGAGCTTTATTACCAACTATGTTTACACACACAATGAATTTGTTTTGTTTTTTTAGGGGAGCTTCCAGTGTAGAAAAGGGCATGAATATAAAACTAATATATATATATATATATATATATATATATATATATATAAACATTAAATAATGTACTATATGCTAGTTGGCTACCACAGCCTGTAACCACCTCATAGAAACAGTGATTGGTTCAAATAAGGTGTCAATCAAAAGGGCAGAGGTCATGGCCATTTTGAGACCAAAGATGATGTCTGTTTACATGCGAACACAAGCTATACCTCAGAAAGCTCAGAAGCTTTGATCACTCCATCGGCTTATCTGAAATGATACTACTACAGTCCGTGAATGTTTATCAACATGTAATTGTGTTATGGACTAAATATTTCACTGAATTTGATAGTCTGGACCCTTTACAGTGCAACTTCATCATTTTTGCTGGAATGTAATGAATTAATTGGTGTAATAAGAGGATTCTTAGTTGGTTAGTTCAGTTTTGTTTTTTTGTTGTGGGTTGTTGCTGGGTCTGACAAAGACACTGATTTGTTACCTGCTGTGTTGATTATATCTTAAAATGCAATCCATCAAAAAATGTTTGTATCATTCGAATCACAAGAATCTCAGCTTTCTAGAGATATGACACGTTTACCTTTATTTTGTTTATTTTTCTGGTGTTTCACAAAGTTAACCCTAAAAGCATTGAGTGTACCGTGGGCGGCACACTGGAGCTGTAATCTCTATATTCGCAATATAAACACTTTATTTGGGTTAAAAATGTTCCCGTTCCATCCCAGGATACCTCTTTGGTGTATGGTGGGAACATGCAGTGACATTTTGCTACACATGAAATTTCACAAACTTAATTAAACGTATTTTAAACCAAAACTGTAGCAGTGCACAAATTGAGTACAGATATGCAAACATTTATATTTAATGTTTATTTCTGCTGTTGAAAAGTAGGGGGATACTACTTGCCAACACAAATGATGAAAAGTCAATTTCATTCAAGTACATTTCCATTTTTCATACAACTATATGTAGCTACTTCAAATGGGCTTTCTGCACTTTAGAATAATCTGTTACTCTCATATATTATTATTGTTTTTACATAAACTATTCCTAATTTATATATGAAGCCTATTTATTTGATTTATACTTGCAATACATACAACAACATATTGCTTTGATAATAAATCAAGAAGAAGTCAAAGCAGATGGACCAGATATCAAGATCACAGACCTTCAAGTCGTAAACCCAATTTCAAAACATTTTTATTTAGGAGAAGGGATTTTTCAGTAACATGTCAAATTCTACTTTTTTAAACAAGACTATAAGTGAAGCTGTTTTATATTTGAGGTTTCTTTAAGTTTTGAAATATGTTTCATCACTGAAAAGTCAAGGGACATGTTTGTCGCCATATTTTAAGAAAGGTCCACATGCATGCATAAAACAAGCAGCAGTGGAGCGTTTGTAAGTCCTGCTCTACATCACACGTCTGATCTTCATGGTGATGGACTTCAGAGAATTCCAGCTCTTCTTCCAGGTGTACCAGGTGGCCCCAATATTAAAACTGCCATCATGATCTTTAGCCCAGAAATACAGACCAGTAGGGTTTGTGTAATAACAACCGCTAGCAATATACCAAAACCCTCCTAGATAGTATTTCTTAGCACAGTTTTTGTCTGAAGGATCTTGGTCTTTGTCAAAGGTGGAGAACTTCATTCCATATATATAACATTTTATTTAAATAAAAGTACTTTTATTAAAAGCATTATGGTTTGAAACATTCTCTTTCTTTTTAAAACCCTTCAAATTCTATTTGTTTAAATTCACCATTATGGTCACAGATTCTGAAATTGAATGTAGTTTGTTTCACCTGCTCCTCCATCTACAAAGCCGCTGACTTGCAGTTTGTACCCATCAGCCTCAGAGCCCACAGAGAAGGACTCATAGCGAAAGCCTTCTGCCCTTGAAAGTCCTCCAAATCCACTTTGAGTTTATACCTGTATCTGCGTGTCAGCTGATGAATGTACTCAATGCCTGGTAAAAACATGAAATGAAACTGGTTTAAATAGTGTGCAGTATTATTTATATAATATGAATTGTGTATTATATTATTCAAAAGAAATTGTGGTTTACTTTGCATCGGAGCATTAAGGGTAGCCTATTGTGAGCTACGCTTGCGTGTTTTATAAATTATTTTCTTTATTTTAGTAAAACGTGAGGAACTGTATAATTTCGCTCCCATTATTTATTAGGCCTAATTAAAACATGAAACAAATAAATTAAACCTGCATGATTTAGCTAAATCACTGAAACTCTAAAGAATGGACTGATTAATAAAACGCCCTCACGTTTAAACTCAAGTTCTCTCATTATAATCAACAAAATACACACGATGTAAAAAAGAGCTTTATTAATTAACAACTTCAGTGATTTTAAATTGAGTCTTCTTTGCTTGCTTTCATATAATTTAAGTAAAGTAAAAATAAATAAATAAATGAAATAAATAAATTGCAGCCGCATTTAAATGCAGGTTTGTACAATATTCTGTAAAATGTCAGAGTGCAAGATTTGCTCGGCTCGCATGATGCTGAGTGCACATGCAGCATTTATTCTTATTTGTCTACATTTTATCTTCATTTCAAATCTTGTTTGGTTTTATTTTGGATAATTGCATGTAAAAAAATAAAATAAAAAATATTTACTTTGTAATGCATATGCAAAATGTGAATTATTATTCATATTCAAGTGTTTGTGCGAAAATTATTAATGCGCATGACAGGGAGGCGCCCTCTCGATCACGTGTTTTTTCCCCTAATAATGAAATAACTGAAAAATCTGGGTGTACTCACATACATGAGAAATATATCTACAGAAAGCTTGAAAAGTCTTTTAAACGAATCAATTCAGAAACGAAAGCATTATGTAATCTGTGAAGGTTGTATTTCTCTTTAAAGCCGCGTTCATGTGGAGAGAGCCAGCACTGTGAATTTCATCTTGCAGCCGACAAGAAAAATTAAAATGTCTCCTTTTTCACAATTATTGGGCTACTTCTGCCTGTGCTTTGTGGCAAACAACTTATGCATGTTCTTGAGTGTGGAATATATTAAGGCTTATTATGGATTATAGATGTAAATTTAATATAAACCTGCGATTAGTTGAATAATGACAAATGAATGACTAGTTACTAGAAAAATCTTACGTGGGGGCAGACCTATTATATACCCTCTAGACATCTCTGTTAAAGTTTTTAAAGAATTTTATACGCATTTGTATAAATTCTGCTTCAGAACGGTCTGTAAGGGAAAGATGCCTTAACAATGATTTTCCCTCTGAAACACAAAAACAACGAAATTTTGCTAAATAAATTGATATTTTATGTTTTGAGAATGGCTAACCCTTCTCTGCAGATATTGTGCTTTCTGGTTTGTGTGGGCATTTTAAATCACATAAAGTCTACAAAATATAATGTCTCCCAAAACTCGCACTTACACACTATTTTAAATCACATAAAGTCTACAGTTTGGGGATTTAGAAACTTCAATATATATGTTCAGGAATAAGGCTAGCAATCTTGTGAAAATTTATATTTCACACTCTAAAAAAAATATTGTATGGACGCAACAAAATAAAACGGCAGATGCTCCACTCATGCAGGGCTCGTAGTTCTGGTTGGGCTCAACTCTCTCCCGCGCGTCTGAGACACGCTGCCGAGCAGAGTATGAGTGGAGCGGTGTTATTCTGACTGAAGAGGAACGGATTCTTTAAAAGTCGGAGCGTCGTGGTTTTCACTCGCTCCAGCACCGCTCCATCAGGAGCACAAGTCATGCCAACAGCCTGTAATATAACTGCATATTTAGCAAGAATTCACATGATACACATATTTAGCTATAGCTTGTGATACACATAATCTCCCCGATCAGAAGATTATAATGACGGCAATAGTCGAGCGTTACAGGCTAGTAGTCTATCAAGGAGTTTGTCTGTTCTTTTACTGAATATTTTTTGGGTTAAGCATGATTTAAACAGATACAGCACATTCACACGTAATCGCTGTCGCAATAATGCATTCAAACAAATGTAATCTTACAGTACTTCATCTGTATCTGATTTTGAATGAGCAGAAATCTGTAAGAAATGCATCGATCTGTAGATAAAATAACTGAAAAATGTACTGTTATTTTTCAAAATACAAACAAAATTTGCACAGCAGAAAGCAGCAATTATACCTTTTAATGCTGACAATGTTATTAGTTTGGCGTTTGGTAGGAAAAAAGGTTTGCACACAATAGCCTAATCCCCTTTGAAACTGTCCTGTAATTTTATTTATTTGTTTTTTATTTAATTTTTATAGGCTACATTATGAAAATAACATTTCAACTTTATCCACGGAGCAAGTCCGGAGCAGTGTTTCTGGTATCAGTGAGCACGGAGCGGAGTGATTATTAAATGCTCGGACGGGAGGGGAAATTGTATGATTGCATGATGGGCTAGTATTAAAAAATAAATAAATAAAATAAAGGTCTTTCCAGTATTAAGGTAATAACGTTACTGCTTTTTATTAATCATCTTGTCTCAGTTATAAATTTGACTGGTAAATGATAAAGAATTATATTAAAACTCGTCTTGAACAATTTCTTTGTCATTTGAATATTGATTTTAAGTAGGGAGGCAAAAAAAATCGATTTAAATCGTAAAATGTATTTTTTTGTGAAAAAAATCTGGGATTTTTTTTAGGCCATAAGGCCTATCGCCTTATGAATAAATAAATAAATAACATAATAAATAAATAACATAAAAAGATGCAAACTGTTGCATTAGGGCTAATGCAACAGTTTGCATCTTTTTATGTTATTTATGTATTTATTTATTTATTTATTATTTATTTTATTTTATTTTTTGAGTTAAGGCACTTCCTCTGAAATTAAGTTATAATAACTAGTAAAGTTTATTGCGCTATACAGTAGTCAACATTTGAAGTGGATCAAACCTTTCTTTAAAGTTGTCCTAAAACCTGTTCTGCAAGTTTGATACCCTCATAAAACACTGTCCTTATGAAAGAGCAAGAAATTCACACCTTTATCTCGACCCCAACAACTTACTGATCATGAGCCCAACATTCAGCAAGGCGGGAAAACATTCAGTCTACCTGAAGAAAGACGTTTTTCATTGAGCTAATTCTGTTAAATAGAGAGTAAAAAAAAACAAAACAAAAAAACAACAACAACAACAAACTAGTGTAGGCTCTTCTTAAACTTGGATCTCATTATATTGAAGTTCAAATCCAAACACCAGAAGCAACCTACACGCTCAGTGTTCTTTCATTGAAAAGTATGCATTTTATTTATTCACATGCTATATGGTTGAAATAATATTTTAGTTGAAAACTTTAAGTGCCATTGTTTAAAAAAAATGCATCATAGAAACGTTTCATAGACCTTCAGTTGTCATGCTTTAAAATCCCATGCCATTTGTAATTTCACTGTATTTTCACCTCCTAAATTACTACCCCAATTCTATAATGGTAAAATTTATTCAGGCCGATGGCGTTTTTTATGACATTATTTATTGTTATTTTTAGAATAATTGTATCCTACATAAATGGGTGAATCAAAACAAATATAATTTTTTAACTGCAGGCAGATATAGGTCTATATTATTGTACATTGCAAATATTTGGATGATTTCTTATTCTGTCCCTTATTTTATTAAAGAATAAATACTTATTTTCTTCAAAAATAAACATTATAAATAAATAATAAAAGAAAGAACCTCTAATAGCCCTTATTTGTAGGTTGTATGAGATATGCGAGCGATTAATAGATTTAAAAAAAGAAAAAAGTGGGTGCTTGGTTTCAGAAAACGAATAAAGCTCGTAAAAATGCTATGATGAAAAAGTCATGCTAACTTATTAATTCATAGAAATAATTTAAGCAATTAAAACCTTTTTTATACTGGATTCAACTTTCAAAACTATTAAACTGACTTTAAAATCTCAAGGAGTTTATAAATTGAAACGGTAAAATGTCACAGTGCATGTTAAATAGCCTAAATGAACTTGTGTCTTATATTGTATCTGAAGACCTTGATTGCATGTTAGCATAAAACTAGCGATATTTTTTTTTTTTTTTTTTTTTTTTTTTTTTACAATTCTTGTATAAAATGTGACAGCAACCTTTATATCAAACATTTTGAAATCGTCCACAGAATTGTCTGAACAACGCGAGAGGCAGATTGAGAGCGCGTCGGAGTGAATGTGATGCACAAAGTCATTTTCAGATGCAATGGAAAAATAAAGCTGGATAAAAACATACACGAAAACACGCTAAAAATAAATTAAGTTTGTGAGAGTTGCATTTTATTACATTCAGAAATAATAACGGCATGCCTTATATGTCAGGTTTCACTGAAATGAAGAACCCAAATGCAGTAGAAATGCAACAAGAGTTTTATTCAGTGATAAATCGAACTGCTGAATTCCAGATCCACAATTCAAGAACTCAACAGAAGAGATCAGAGTCCAAACAGATACATTCCAGGCGAGCGGTAGTCAGAAACAGGCGATGGTCATTTAAAGATGATAATCCAGGCAGATTCAAAGAGATCCACAAAAAATAGATAATAATCCAGAGCAAAAAATCCAATAGTCCCGAAGAACAGACCACTGGCCAAGGAGCATTGACAGTCCAGACAGCAGTTGCAATAACTGGGCAGAAAAAAGAAAAACTGAAAAAAATACAAAAACTATAACTGATGAACCAAAACAAGAAACGCATAAAAAGCGCTAACAACAAAACACACTGGCAAAGACTAAGAGAAAACATGAGATTTAAATAAGGAAAAAATAAATGAGGAAATGACAAACAGCTGTGAATGCATACACGACCGCGCTGATTGCAAAGCGCAATCAGCTGAATGCGGCTGACACGCGCAAGTGAAAAACCCAAAACAATCAACACGTGCACGACCATGCTGATCGCAAAATGCAAACAGCTGATCGTGGCTAGCACGTGCAAACAGAAACAAAAACAAAGGTTCCTCCAGGAGAAAGAGACAGATCAAACCTGAGCCCTGACAGTATAATGCTATAGGCTAATAACAGGATATTTTTAGTTCCTTTCACTTTACAACAAATCCTTTAAATTCAACAAATTTATCAGAACAGAACAAGAATTACAAATATATAATTCTATTGGATAAATTTAATTGCAGTATATAATAATAGAGGCTTATAAACAAACAAAAAAAATAAAAATAAATAATAATAATTTAAAATAATTTAAAGCGATACACAAGGTAAGGTTGGGCTTATCTCTCTCATTCGGGACAAATCCAAACATGTTGCCCATTTGAAGCTAAACTCTTATTCATTAGGGAAAACAGGCTTTGGATTTCACACGTGTTTCAGTATCAACGGAAAAAAATAAACTCTTATTTGAGCAAAAAATATGCCAAAGTGGACTGCTGCTCGCGCCGCGTGGCTGGTGAACGATGTATCCAATGAATATGTGCGCGTGAGGCGCCAGCGCGATCAAAGTCACAATTCACAATTTTGGGCACACAGTAAAGCATAATTCAAAAATGCAAAGTGTTAGCAGTTTAAAAAATCAAGAATTAATAAAACAGAGTGAATAAGAATTATTTGTAAATGCTGGAACCGTTCTCATTTCGCTCTGCAAATGGAACCTGAAGATTATATATATAGATATATATATATATATATATATATATTATAATATATTATATAGATCATATATATATAATATATATATATAGATATATATAGATATATATATATTTAACCAAGAATGAATGAAATGAAAACATTTAGCTTTAATCCGTATATATATAGGTATTATATATAAGTATATCATATATATTTTACTATGTGTGTGTGTGTGTTATATGTTATTGTATGTATGTATGTATGTAATGACTGTTTAATAACAATAGCATGCAATAAGAGCCCTTGTGTAAAGGTCTTTCTTCAATTTTTTAATGAGTAGACTGTAGCCTAAGACTATCCTATTTTTTAATGGCTTTAAGGATGTTATAATGTATATTATAATACAACCCTGTTATTGTTGTTTAACGTCTTCCTTTCATTTTACAATTACATTCAGTTCGCAATCCGTCCCTTTGCGCCACCTGGCGGTAGTTTCGCGAATGATTTTAACACGCGACTGACTTGCATTTAACGCCGCGGCCCTGCGGCGGTATTACCCATTTTGGATGTCTACCTACTGTATATTATTGTTTTATGTAAAGGTGCTTTGTCAATGGTAGCACTGGCTAACTGGCTCAAGGACTCATCTCTTTGCCAATCACAACAGGTTTGGCCAGCTGACCAATCAGAGCAGAGTAGGCTTGAGGAAGGGATAGGGGCTTGCTCCGAAACTTGCTTGAAATGAATAATTTCCTAATCATTGGCAAAATGACTCTAATATATTAAATGTATATTCTGAGAAAATTACAATGTTTCTGACCTTAGATGCATTTAAACCTGATGTAGGGGACTCCAATACAATATTGGAACACTTTAAAATACCATATGACCTGCTCTTTAACCATAAGGCAGCAGAGATACTGCCAACACAATAGATTGGATTAGATTAGATTCAACTTTATTGTCATTGCAAATGTAAGGTACAAGGCAACGAAATGCAGTTAGCATCTAACCAGAAGTGCAATAAGCAGTAAGTACAGAATATACAGTGTCTACTATGTTAAAAATGTACAATAAATATATAAATAAGGCAGTAATATGGACATAATTTACAGATTTTAAATACTATCAGCATGATACACAAATATGTGTACTATGAACATACTATACAGATGGATTATGTATAAGTGTATGTACACTAAGCAGAAACTATGAACATCATTTACACTAGTGCAATGGACAGTAAAAGTGCATAGAAAAATATTTCAGTGTGCAAATGGATTACTCAGTATTCTAGATGAACAGACAGTAGTGCAAGTAATAACAAGTTTACGTTTTTTTTGCTTGTTTGTGAATCAGATGTAGTGATGAGGAGGGGTGAGGAGTCTGTGTGTGTGGTGTGGGGGGGTGTTGGGGGTGTCAGAGTTTAATGATGACAAATGAGAAGCACAAAACTGACAAAAGTAAATGCACTAATTTTAAAACACTTAATTTTTACAATATTCACTCAAAATTCACCTAAACATTTAGAAATAAAAATCTCAGTTCTATTTTTCACCAGTTCATATCCTGTGACACAAGAACAGAGCAATCTCAGTAAAGAGTCACTAAAATGCACGCAGAATTATTAAACATGGCACTGAACTGCCCTCATGTTGATTTAACAAACTAAATGACAAAACACAAAATAAGAATTAAAAAAACTGCAAAAGAAATGGGCAAGGCATATTTGCCCTCAAATAACAATGAATAAATTTATCAAAAGAGTTAAGAGAATGCACAATAGAAACAGTTGGTTTTAACAGTTTGCAAGAAAGAAAAGAAAAAACAACAAAACAAAAATACAAAAACTAGAAAAATACAAAAGAAAAAGAATAGAGTTGCATTTAACAAAATATGATAAGATAAATCTAACGGCCAACAAAAACATACAAAACAAGGATCGTGTGAAACAAACAAAAAAAAAAGAAGGGTTACCACTCTTAATATGAAGTAACGAAATCAAACAAGCCACACAAAGTAAATAATGAACTGCAAAAATAAACCCAAAGGCAAAGGATAGGGTTCTTTGCAAAATAGGAATCAACTAAATAAAATACACAAAAAAAAAACTATTAGAAAATACAAAGACAAAGAAGAGCAGAGAGCATCACTTCTAGCCAAATGTAAATAAAGATAACTTAAAAAAAAAAAATATATAATATATATATATATATATATATATATATATATATCATATATAAAATATATATATATATATATATATATCTATATATATATATATATATATATATATATATATATAAAGCGGGAGGCGCTTCAGGAGCCTCCGGACAAGGACCAGCAGATCCAGGAACAGCTTTTTCCCTACAGCTGTCTCCTATGCTGAACTCTGCCCTCTGACACCCCCCACACCATACACACAGACTCCTCCCCCACTTTCATCACTACATCTGACTGATTTATTTATTATTTTATTATTTACAAAACAAGCAAAAACAGCAAACCCTTGCTATTACTTGCAACTACTGTCTGTTCATCCAGGAACACTGAATAACCCATTTGCACACTGAAATATTTTCTATGCACTTTACTTTCCATTGCAATAGTTTTAAATTGTTCATATGTTCATAGTTCTGCCTATAGTGTACATACACTTCACATATTTCATCTGTATAATATGTTCATAGTACACCTATCTGTATATCATGCTGATAGTATTTAAAATCTGTAAATTTTGTCGATAATACTTATCTGTATAGTTATTGTACATATTGTAGACCTTTGTATATTCTGTACTTACTGCTTATTGCACTTCTGGTTAGATGCTAACTGCATTTCGTTGCCTTGTACCTTACATGTGCAGTGACACATAAAGTTGAATCTAATCTAATCTAATCTAATATATTATAAATATATATATATATATATATATATATAAAGCAAAATCAACGCAAAACAAAAGCAGCAATGCTATCTGTGGCAAAGGACGTGAAACAAGCCTGGACTAGCAGTCAACACTCTCAATGTTTTAGGGAGAGCACCTGAAATAAAACCAGAATGTTACCATTTAATACTACTATTATACATTAACCCCTCAAACTTAGCAAACGCCTATTAGACATACCGATGATGCATATGATGTGTGCATTGTCACACACACAACAACGGCAGCCACAGCAGCAGTGCGAGACCCGCACGAGAAACAGAACAGCTGATTCGAACCATACGAGAGGGAAAGGCAATCATGCAATCGGAGCTTACTCTCTCCAATGTCCATAACTGATGCCAAAAGCATCCACAGAACAGCGTTCGCGACGCGTTAGTGACGTTGACAATGACGCTGACCTCATGCACATATATGCATACTGTATATATATATATATATATATAGATATAGATATAGATATAGATATAGATAAAGACATTACTATAAATGTACAAGTGTAATATATATATTACAAATGACTTGCTTCTTGCGTCAGACCAAGGCTGCATCTCATTCCTAGTTTTACTTTATCTTAGTGCTGTGTTCGACACCATAGATCATGACATACTCATAGATCGATTACCAAACTATGTAGGTATTCAAAGGCAGGTTTTAAGATGGTTTAGATCCTACCTGTCCGGTCGCTACCACTTTGTTTATTTAAATGGGAAGTCATCTCAATTATTACCAGTAAAATATGGAGTGGAGCTGTCCAAGGTCCTCTGCTATTTTCAGTATGTCTGTACATGTTGCCCCTTAGTAATATTATTAGAAATCAAGCAGATCGGATCATCAGTCAATCAGAACACGGTGCGTTTAAACTTGCCAACATCAACTGACTTTTCTATCTGGATAACCAATAGGATCTGTCTTTCCCACGCAATATTTAAATAAGTTTGCAGAGACTGGCCTGGTGCAAAGTCAGCCTGAAGTGGTGGGTTTTCTTTTGAAAGGCATTTTCAGTCGCAGGACATTTTACAAATCAAAGATAAATGTAGGAGTCTCACTAGTCTTCACACGAGTGTTCTCCGTTTTTTTTTTTTTTTGACAGTTCGTGAGAGAAGGGGTGGTGTTTTGCATGATGTCGACCTGTGAATGCAGACACGATGGCTGGATTGCATTTACATTACACTGAGATCCTCTGGACCAGGATATGCTGATCGGAGAACATTCCGATCAGAAGTGTTTACACTTGTCTTTTCAATGTGTATGTGGACAACATCCGGATACAGGTCGCATTTTAATGGCAAGTGTAAACGCAGCCTTACACAAGCTCCAGTCTGGATCCAGAACACCTGAGAAGAGATGATGCCAACCCCTCAGAGGACCTCAGATGATGCTAACCCAGAGACAACATACAGAACTACCAAATTTTGCTATAAGTTGATTGCATCATATAATAATTGCTATTAATAGTGTTCATCGTCTTTTTGATTATGTCTTTTATTGATTTTTCCATACATTTCTGCCATATGTACATTAACTGACAGTCACCACTGATAAGCTACTACTAAATATATTGAAAAAGCTTAAATATCTGTAAAGTTGTTTTGCAATGATTTGTATCGTGAAAAGCATATACAAATAAACTTGAATTGAATTGAATTAAAATGTCCTTCACACTGTAAGAAGATGATTCTTTCAAGAACTCTTTACTGAAAGGTTTTTTGGGGAACCAAAAATGGTTCTTCTATGGCATCACTGCAAAACCCCCCTTTCAGAGCCTTTATTTTTTATGCAAATGTGCGATGATTGGGCAATGCACATAAATTAAGTGATGAAATTTGTATCATGCACACAATCGGTGGGAGCTTGCGTACGTGTAAAAACTGAAGTATACTTTCAGCTTTAGTTTTTCCTGAAGCCTTCAGTCCACCTACTGTATTTTCCATTTCTTCTCTGTCAAGATTTTTCCCCATTGTCTACCTCCGGTTCAATAAATCTTGCTTTCTTCACAAATGCCACAATACAATCCCTTTTCTCTCCGTGAACCCTGCAGGATCCAGCTAGGCTTCTAAGTGTCTTTAACAGTCCATTATCTGGAAAATGGGCCTTATCCTTCCCTACTCCCTTTTTAAAACCATACAACAATTACTGTATTTATTGTCCACAGGTGTGTTCTCCTCCTAATCGTGTTCTCTTCCTCTTCCTTACCAGAGATGATGAAGATGATGATATCCTGTTGTCCATGTCCTAGGTCACATCAGGTCAGGGGCGGATGGAAAGCCACAGTGTTGTGATGAAACATTTGAAAAGTTTCGAAATATCTGATATGAAGATTTTGATTCATAATCAGTCATTGTTGTGCTTCAGCTTCATCGCACTAGCGATCCAGCGATGCTAAGCGAATCTTGAATATCTTTCAGTAAGTCACGGTTCAGCTGTCACAGAAAGAAAACGTTAGAAATTAACCAAAAAGCAGCAGAGATACTGCCAACACAATACACTTCAATGATGGCAAATGAGAAGCACAAAACTGACAAAAGTAAATGCACTAATTTTAAAACTTAATTTTTACAATATTCACTCAAAATTCATCTAAACATTTGAAAACCAAAATCTTAGTTCTATCTATCACCAGTTAATTCCTGGCCAAGGTCCAGATAAAAGTACATATTTAAAGTACACACACACACACACACACACACACACACATAGATATATATATCGATATATATCTAACTTACTCCCATACGTTTTTACATAATAAACTAGGTTTATAGGTCTTAAAAAAACTTAGTTCACCCAACAATTTGAGGCCTTAAAATGAAATGTTGCATGCACTGCAAAAGAAAAAAATAAAAAATAAATAATAATAATAATAATAAAAAAAAAAAAAAAAAAAATTCTAAACATTCTCAAATCTAGAAATAAAAAATGATGACAGTTGAAGTCTTGTTTTCTGAGAAAATGAACAAAATTAAGTGAGTTTATCCTCGAAACAATAACAAATATCTGTCAGTAAGCAAGGGCTGGGCGATATGGCCAAAATAATTATCACAATACATTTTTTTTTTCGTTTCAGTCGATATCTATATCAAAACAAATGTCAAAGCTTTATTTCTTTATTTAGTTTCAAGGCAGATTTTTCCTCCTAAGAGAAAGACAAAAAATTATTATTTTCTTTAACAAAATAAATATCTTTATAAAAAATTTTTTCTCCGTTTCTGCATGTTCCAATGAGTGATATAGTTATTGTTTTATCACCCAGCCCTACAGTGAGCTTTGAAAACATATTTCCCTTTGAATTAAGTTGAGCCTGTTGGCAGATATTTGTTAGTTTTAATCGTGAACTTTTATCAGTTTCTCAAAAAAAACTTCTTTATAATGTTTTTTTTAGGTTCAAACGTTATTTGCACTGGAAAACAAGACAAAAACACTGAGGAAAAACAGTACTTTTCTGCAGAATGCTGTAGAAGTTATTTCCATATTCAAGCTTTTTTGTCAAATGAATTAAAACATAATGGAGATCTGTTGGTAGTTGTATTTTCAAACTGTTGCTAATGCGGTTCATTTTCTGCTCAATAGACGTTTATGTGTAGGAATATACTGACATATTGTGTTCTCTCCTTAAATCTGATTTACTCTTAACAATGTTATAAAAAATTACCTTCACACACCCTGAATAAACTATTTTAAATCATATATGAAGCCCACATGAGCATTGCCTCCTTAATTGGTTAATACTTCAAAAACACACAAACAACATACTGCTTTGCATAAACATTTATTACTTCAAAATCAAAGCAGACAAAGCATGCAGAACCCAATTTCAACACATTTTTATTTATCAGGAAAATTTTAAAAAAGATCCACATGTATGCATAAAGATGTGGATGTGCACAAGCTGCAGTGAAGTGTCTGTAAGCCCTGCTCTACTTCACACGTTTGATCTTCATGCTGATGGACTTCAGAGATTTCCAGCTGCTCTTCCAGTGATACCAGTAGACACCAATATATATACTGCCATCATCTTTCCCCCACAAATACAGACCAGTGGGGTTTGCATAACCACAGCCGTTATACCAAAACCCTCCTTGAGAGTATGTCATAGCACAGTTACCGCTCCAAGCATCTTGGTCTTTGTCAACGGTGGAGAACTTCATTGCATTGTGATAACTCAAAGAATCACCTGCAGAATGGAGAAAGAAACTTTCATTATAGGCACTTTCATTTGGACATCTAAGATGACTTTTTTTAAAATAACTTAAAAAAGCTTTAGTTTAAGCATGGCTTAGAAAGATTGAAACGTCTGAGGTGTTTCACCTGCTCCTCCATCTACAAAGTCGCTCACTTGCAGTTTGTACCCATCAGCCTCAGAGCCCACAGAGAAAGAGTTGTACAGAGCGTAAGCCTTCTTCCCTTCAAAGTCCTCCATATCCACTCTGAGTTTATACTTGTATTTTCGCGTCAGCTGGTAAAGAATCTCTAAACCTGTTAAAAATTGAAAGGAAACCGGTTCAGTAAATCACAGAACAAAAATAAGTCTGAATTTGTACTGCAGGCCTGATTAAATGTCTGATTCTAAGAGTCTGATTGTTTTTTATTATTATTATTATTATTATTTTAAGCCTAAAACGTCACAGAAACACTCACCCAGCCAGTATTCGCCAGTGTTATTTCCAAAACCCCATTTATATTTCTCCCATGGCCTAAAGAAATTCTCCTCGCCGTCCATCCTTCTGAGAAACACCTGAAACAGTCAGAAATCATTCATCACTTTCACACAATCATCATTTCACGTCATTCACCAATTTAACTTTTTACGACAATAAAAAACTTCTTATTCTGAAAGTTGACAGGCGTTCGTTAGCAACAAATGTAAATTCTGCAAAAACAAACATTTCATGCTCAGAAGTAGAGCACAAATAAAAGCACTTAGTCTATATGTTACTATAAAATATGTAAAAGGTGCCAATTATGACAAGAAAACTGATTTTTTTTTAACATTCTTAGGATTAGGATTTAGGATTATTCATTTAGCAGATAAAGTTAGTAGATGTATTTATTTACATTGTTTGAAAATGTAATTTAGATTTTATAAAAAAAAAAAATAAACATTCAAATAATGTATTTAGGGTGAAAATAAAGGTACTAGAATATTGTAAAAAAAAAAAAAAATGTTTTTGCAACCTTTAAATTGCGTTCTAATCATGACAAGAAAACTGGACATTTTAACATTTCAAAACAATGTTCTCACAACGTTTTTACAACCTACATTTGTTAGCTGCATGGGAATCATACTGAGGTGCCAGGTCAGGTCTGAGTATGGTCTGAAAGATGATTTAAAACTAACTTAATGTGGTATTGTGTCCTTGGTCGATTTGATTCCCAGGGATCATCTCACAGTAGACCTGCAGCGGTCCATCTATTGTGCTGATGGTGTACACACCACTCTCATTTTTCCAACTCGAATACACATCAGAGCAGTCAGTGGTACGAAAACATCTGACCTCTTCAGCGCCCATCAAGACGGGAAACAGCGCAGACAAACACAGCAACACCTGAGAGACACAAACTCAAGATCTGAGTCTGATGATGGACGTCTGACAAAATCACACTCACATTCTCACATTCAGAAACTCACAATCATGTTTGTGATCATCGCTTCAGACGTCCAGCTCAGAGGATCAGATGCACCTGAAACACAGTAAATACAATCACTTTGATTTGCACATGAACATACATTCTGTCATTTTCTGAAAAAAGAAACATCATTTTAAAAATGATCAGAAATCAAACTCACCGTATGAGCAGAGAATCTTGTGAATGTTCAGGTGACAGATGCATCTTTAAATATCTTTATGATCATCAGGATCCTCCTCTTTATCTGACATTTTCAAAAAAATAACGCCTTCAAATCTTTATAGGACAGTCATGGTTTCGATGCCATAAAAGGACAAGTTCTTTTGTTCATATCATGTTTCCTTTTTTTTTTTCTTCTTCTTTTTTTTGGCAACCTGCTTTATCATCTTCATAGGAAATAAAAGAGAAATTTATTCCATCTGAAAGTGCTGATAAAGTGATTATCTGCAACCGATTGCAACAGACAGCTTAAGAAAAACCGTTAAGAAAACCCTTAGTGACAATCTTTTTTTTTTTTTTTCAGTTTAAGGGGTTTGTTACAAACAGGTGATGATTTTCAGACGTGCAAACTGCAGGTTTTATGAAGGCCATTTGTAAGACCTTTTTTAAGACCAAGTAAATTAGATTGAAGGACTGAATTGAACCCAAAATGTCAATGTATTCTCTAAATAAACCAAAACATAAACGTATAGACTGCAGAAATGAGCTGCATTAGCAACAGCTTTGAAAATATAACTTCCGACAGATCTCCATTACATTTGAATTCATTTTGGACTTTGCAAGTAACTGCATCTTGATTCAAGGATGTTTGGGCTTGAAAAAGAGAAATTAAAAAAATCTTAAATAGTGAAGGAGCCCACTTCCTCCTCAGTGGCTTTGTTTTACACAACGCCACAATTTACGAGATACAGAATGAAAACTCATTACTTGAAATATATATATTTTTTATTTTTTACATTATAAATGTCTTTACTGTCATTTTTCTTCACTTTAATGTGTTGATAAATAAAAAAAACTGTTCTACTTTTTCCACTAACATTCTACTAACTTTATTTGTATTTGAATGTCTATTTTTAGTATTCTAAGAACATTAAAATGTCCTGTTTTCTTGTCGTAATTATTTTTAATGTTTACTAAATCGTTTCTGCAAGATTCTACTAACAAAAGAGAATGATATTTGAATGTTTTTTTAATATTCTACGAATTTTTATTTTCCCTCTCCTCTTCCTGCGGTGCTTTGGCAATAACGTCAAATGGTATGTCATGCTAATAAAAACAATCTGAATTTGATGTAATTATGAATTATAACTCATGCTAACCAGTCAAACCTTGATCAGAACTGTTAATGTAATGTCTCCGTTTCTTCACTAGAAGGACCAATTCTGTTCGAGGAGGCTGAACTCCATCAAAATGGGAAGAACTGCAGACAAAAACAACAAACCTGAGAGAGACACACAGTACTGAAAAACCTCAGAAAGATGGAGGAATCAAGAGAAGATCAGAATCAGAATTAGCTTTATTCGCCAGGTGTGTGCAAACACACAAGGTATTTGTTGTTATTATTATTATTTTTATTTTTTTAAGGAGCTCCTGGTACAAACATACATACATGAAAACATACACATCTGACATGAGAACAAAAAATTTAAAATTAATTTAGCAGGATTAAATAATGTGTATGAATCTGGAACAGTAGATTGATTTATGTACAGATTTGTGAATTTTTACTCTATATAGAACTGTATAAATAATAGAGATATGTATTTACATAATACTTGAGAAAGGCAATAATTAAAGATGTAGAATGATTTATGGAAATGAATTACAGAACACAGGTAATGGTTCATATGTTAGCTGTTTTACCCCTTAAGAAAAAAATAATATATGTGAGTCTATGATTTGGGAATATATAATGTGATATATGAAATAATATATTTTTGATATATGGGTATCTAGTTCTTATATTTTTCAATATTCTGCAATATATGCATGAACCATGTATAAGCCATACTATTGATACATATAAAATATATATTTAGCAATAAGCACAAGAAAGTTACAATACAGTAGCCTACTGCATAGCTTTATTGAAACACTGATTCCTTTTTATTAACACATGGGTTTACATTACAGAATTAAATGTCTCAAAATACATTCCCAGTCTGCCTACAAAGGGTCCGCAATTCTATACAGATTCAAATAAATGAATGTCCACATTTAATCATTTAACAGACACTTTTATCCAAAGTGACTTAAATGAGGACAGGAGCAATCAAACCAACAAAAGAGCATTAATATGTAAGTGCTGTGATAAGTCACGGTTAGCCTAACACAGTACATGTAGCAAGTTTATTTATATATGTATACTGGGTGTGTGTGTGTATATATAGTACAAAATTGTATTTTCACATACATTTAGTAGTTATTAACAATATTATATTTACTATATATTTACAATATTACATATGCTATAGGGGGAAGTCGTGGCCTAGTGTTTAGAGAGTTTGACTCCTAACTCTAAAGGCTTTCTCTTTGTGGGTTTGAGTCTCAGGCCGCCAATACCACGACTGAGGTGCCCTTGAGCAAGGCACCGAACCCCCAACTGCTCCCTTGGCACCGCAGCATAAATGGCTACCCACTGCTCCGGGTGTGTTTTCATGGTTTATGTGTGTTCACTGCTGTGTGTGTGCACTGTGATGGGTTAAATGCAGAGCACGAATTCTGAGTATGGGTCACCATACTTGGCTGTATGTCACGTCACTTTTTCACTATATGCAGAGCACGAATTCTGAGTATGGGAGGTCATACATTACGGGATATATAGACATACGCAGTCCATATATAGGGGGCAGCTGTGGCCTAATGGTTAGAGATTTGGACTTGTAACTAGAAGGTTGCAGGTTCAAGTTGTAGGAGGTGGGGTAGTGAATGAACAGTGCTCTCTTCCACCCTCAATACCCATGGCTAAAGTGCCCTTGAGCAAGGCACTGAACCCCCAGTTGCTCCCGGGCACTGGATTATAGCTTTGCCCACTAACTGCTCCGGGTGTGTGTCATGGTGTGTGTCACTTCTCAACTGCTGTGTGTGTGCACTTGAAGGGTTAAATGCAGAGCACCAATTCTCAATATGGGTTTACCATATTTTGGCAAATGTCACAGAATTTCCATTTTCACTTTTTATATGGATATCTATTACAAAATATATTTGTCAGATTTGGTTACATATATATGTAACATGCATGCGCCCATATAAATGTTAACATACACACATGGACAGAACTGTTGGTACCCTTGGTAAATATGATCAAAAAAGGCTGTCGAAATCAATCTGCATTGTTAATACTTGTGCAGTCATGGGTCAGCATAGTGAAGAGGAGGGGGCTCAGCACACATCCTTGGGGGGCCCCAGTGTTCAGTGTGAAGGTGCTGGATGTGCTTCTGCCGACCCGTACTGCCTGAGGTCTTCCAGTCAGAAAGTCCAGCATTTGTGAAGAAAGCTAGATTTATTGGACTGGAAGTAGACAGTGGGGAAAAATCTGGATAGAGAGGAAATGGAAAATAGGTGGACACCACGGCAAGCCCTCAGGCAAAAACTAAAGCCCAAAATATACTTCAGTTTTGACTCGTACAGCAAGGGCCCACCGATTGTGTGCATGATGCAAATTTCATCACTTAATTAAAGTGCATTGCCCAATCATCGCACATTTGCATTAAAAATAAAGGTTTCAAAATGGGGGTTTTGCAGAAGAACCATTTTTGGTTCCCCAAACCTATCAGTAAAGAGTTCTTGAAAGAACCATGTTTTTACAGTGTGAAGGACATTTCAATATTCTAAAGAACCTTTTTACACCATAAAGAACCTTTTGTGGAATGGAAAGGTTCCATAGTTGTTAAGGTTCTGCACATGGACACCATCAATGCCATAAAGATCCTTTATTTTTAAGAGCGGTTTGTTCAACAAGATGGCAACACTGGCCCTGGCCTAGTTTTACAGTAGAAACCAAACTAAATCTGTTCCACAAATCTTCTGTGATAACTCCTGGAGAAAAATAGCTCAGATGCTGGACATAGATTAATCTTTCTAGAGTGCTTGTGTTGACAGACTGCGTTCATGTGTGCTGTCAAATAAAGTATTCTTTGAGAGGCTACGCATTTCGCTGTATGCGTACATGACAGGCAGCGTGCCGTCAGACAGGGACAGGGAAGTCTGAAATTATATTATTCTTTCAATGATATATATATATATATATAATATATATTTATATATATATTATATATATATAGATTATATGATATATAGATACCCCAGGTGCGGGTCATATAATTAGAATATCATCACACGTTGATTTATTTCACTAATTCCATTCAAAAAGTGAAACTTGTATATTATATTCATGCATTACACACAGACTGATATATTTCAAATGTTTATTTATTTTATTTTTTGATGATTATAACTGACAACTAAGGCAAATCCCATTTTCGTAGACTCTAGAAAATTTGAATATTACTTAAGACCAATACAAAGAAAGGATTTTTAGAAATCTTGGCCAACTGAAAAGTATGAGCATCTACAGCACCCAATACTTAGTTGGGGCTCCTTTTGCCTGAATTACTGCAGCAATGTGGAGTGGCATGGAGTCGATCAGTCTGTGCACTGATCAGGTGTTATGAGAGCCCTGGTTTGCTCTGATACTGGCCTTCAGCTCTTCTGCATTCTGGGTGTGGCATATTGCTTGCGCTTCTTCCTCTTCACAATACCCCATAGATTTTCCATGTGGTTAAAGTCAGGCGAGTTTGCTGGCCAATTAAGAACAGGGATACCATGATCCTTAAACCAGGTACTGGTAGCTTTGGCACTGTGTGCAGGTGCCAAGTCCTTTTGGAAAATGAAATCTGCATCTCCATAAAGTTGGTCAGCAGCAGGAAGCATGAAGTGTTCTAAAACTTCCTGGTATATGGCTGTGTTGACCTTGGACCTCAGAAAACACAGTGGACAAACACCACCAGATGACATGGTACCCCAAACCATCACTGACTGTGGAAACTTTACACTGGACCTCAAGCAACGTGGATTGTGTGCCTCTCCTCTCTTCCTCCAGACTCTTGGACCCTGATTTCAAAAGGAAATGCAAAATTTACTTTCATCAGAGAACATAACTTTGGACCACTCAGCAGCAGTCCAGTCAAGATGCTTCTGATGCTGTCTGTTGTTCAAGAGTGGCTTGACACAAGGAATGTGACAGCTGAAACCCATGTCTGTGAGTAGTGGTTCTTGAAGCACTGACTCCAGCTGCAGTCCACTCTTCGTGAGTCTCCCCCACATTTTTGAAACCGTTTTTTGTTTCACAATCCTGTCCAAGGGTGCGGTTATCCCCATTGCTTGTACACTTTTTTTCTACCACACATCTTTTCCTTCCCTTCGCCTCTCTATTAATGTGCTGGACACAGAACTCTGTGAACAGCCAGCCTGTTTTGCAATGACCTTTTGTGTCTTGCCCTCCTTGTGCAAGGTGTCAGTGGTCGTCTGTCAAGTCAGCAGTCTTCCCCATGATTGTGTAACCTACAGAACTAGACTGAGAGACCATTTAAAGGCCTTTGCAGGTGTTTTGAGTTAATATGCTGATTAGAGTGTGGCACCAGGTGTCTTTAATATTGAACCTTTTCACAATATTCTAATTTTCTGAGATACTGAATTTGGGATTTTCCTTAGTTGTCAGTTATAATCATCAAAATTAAAAGAAATAAACATTTGAAATATATCAGTCCTGTGTGTGTAATGATGATATAATATATAAGTTTAACTTTTTTTGAACGGAATTGTGATATATAATCAACTTATTGTTATATATTCAATTTATTGACCACACCTGTATATATATATCTATATTATAGATGATATATATAAGGTATAATATATAGATATATATATAATATACAGTGGGTACGGAAAGTATTCAGACCCCCTTAAATTTTTCACTCTGTTATATTGCAGCCATTTGCTTAAATCATTTAAGTTATTTTTTTTTTGCTCATTAATGTATACACAGCACCCCATATTGACAGAAAACACAGAATTGTTGACATTTTGCAGATTTATTAAAAAAGAAAAACTGAAATATTACATGGTCCTAAGTATTCAGACCCTTTGCTCAGTATTTAGTAGAAGCAACCTTTTGATCTAATACAGCCATGAGTCTTTTTGGGAAAGATGCAACAAGTTTTTTCACACCTGGATTTGGGGATCCTCTGCCATTCCTCCTTGCAGATCCTCTCCAGTTCTGTCAGGTTGGATGGTAAACGTTGGTGGACAGCCATTTTCAGGTCTCTCCAGAGATGCTCAATTGGGTTTAAGTCAGGGCTCTGGCTGGGCCATTCAAGAACAGTCACGGAGTTGTTGTGAAGCCACTCTTTCGTTATTTTAGCTGTGTGCTTAGGGTCATTGCCTTGTTGGAATGTGTTGTTTGGACCAGTTTGAGGTTCTGAGAGTTTTGGGTGATGTTTTTCATCCAGGATATCCCTGTACTTGGCCGCATTCATCTTTCCCTCGATTGCAACCAGTCGTCCTGTCCCTGCAGCTGAAAAACACATCCCCACAGCATGATGCTGTGCCACCACCCATGCTTCACTGGTTGGGACTGTATTGGACAGGTGATGAGCAGTGCCTGGTTTTCCCCTCCACACATACCGCTTAGAATTAAGGCCAAAAAGTTCTATCTTGGGTCTCATCAGACCAGAGAATCTTATTCCGTTTCTCTTTTTTTAGCAAACTCCATGTCGGCTTTCATGTGTCTTGCACTCAGGAGAGGCTTCCCTCGGGCCACTCTGCTATAAAGCCCAGACTGGTGGAGGGCTGCAGTGATGGTTGACTTTCTACAACTTTTTCTCCCATCTCCCGACTGCATCTCTGGAGCTCAGCCACAGTGATCTTTGGGTTCTTCTTTA
Organism: Cyprinus carpio; assembly: GCF_018340385.1. Lineage (NCBI taxonomy): Eukaryota > Metazoa > Chordata > Actinopteri > Cypriniformes > Cyprinidae > Cyprinus > Cyprinus carpio. The sequence continues at coordinate 28,538,104 of NC_056585.1, read as the reverse complement.
CCTCTCTCACCAAGGCTCTTCTCCCCCGATAGCTCTGTTTGGCCGGAAGGCCAGCTCTAGGAAGGGTTCTGGTCGTCCCAAACGTCTTCCATTTAAGGATTATGGAGGCCATTGTGCTCTTAGGAACCTTAAATGCAGCAGAAATTTTTTTGTAACCTTGGCCAGATCTGTGCCTTGCCACAATTCTGTCTCTGAGCTCCTCAGTTCCTTTTACCTCATGATTCTCATTTGCTCTGACATGCACTGTGAGCTGTAAGGTCTTATATAGACAGGTGTGTGGCTTTCCTAATCAAGTCCAATCAGTATAATCAAACACAGCTGGACTCAAATGAAGGTGTAGAACCATCTCAAGGATAATCAGAAGGAATGGACAGCACCTGAGTTAAATATATGAGTGTCATAGCAAAGGGTCTGAATACTTAGGACCATGTGATATTTCAGTTTTTCTTTTTTAATAAATCTGCAAAAATGTCAACAATTCTGTGTTTTTCTGTCAATATGGGGTGCTGTGTGTACATTAATGAGGAAAAAATGAACTTAAATGATTTTAGCAAATGGCTACAATATAACAAAGAGTGAAACATTTAAGGGGGTCTGAATACTTTCCGTACCCACTGTGTATATATATATATATATATATATATATAGTGACGGGGTGAAGAAGCACACGACACGAGGATCAAGTTAAGTTCCCCGAAGGGTGGATTTTATTGAGGTGGTACAGGGAAAAATAGCCAACGTGAGGGGTTCCGGTGCTCAGTGCTCAGCCTTCTCTTCCTCTCCCTCGGTGCGCAGTGCTGTGTGGGTCCGTGAGGTCCGTGTCTTTAGCGGGCTGGCGGTCACACGCTGCTGTCTGGAGGAGAAACACAGAGAATTGTTAGCTGAGTCCTTTGGAGACATCTCACCCCTCTGTGTTCGTCGGTGCCGCTTATAAAGCCCGTCTGCAATGGGCTGCAGGTGTGGACCGCTCAGACCCATAATGAGCAGGTGCAGGTGTGCCTGCTCTGTTTCCAGGGCGACGCTGATGAGAGCTCGGGACACGCGTCACACCCCCCCCCCACCCAAGCATCGTCCTGTCCCTGTGGAGAAGTGGGGAGATTGGGGGAGGGCGGGGAGTGGAGCCTGACCATAAAGCTGACCATATCCTCGAGAGTCCATCGGCGTTCGCATTGGCCGTCCCCGCCCGGTGTTGTACGGTGAAGTGGAAGTCCTGGAGCGCGAGGAACCACCGAGTCACCCTGGCGTTGGTGTCTTTCGCCCGGGCCATCCACTGTAGGGGGGCGTGGTCCGTGATCAGGGTGAACTGGTGGCCGAGAAGGTAGTAGCGGAGCTCCAGGACTGCCCACTTGACGGCCAGTGCCTCCTTCTCGACGGCCACATACCGTCGTTCCGCTGAGGTCAGCTTCCGGCTGATATAGATCACCGGGTGTTCCTCGCCGTCGATGACCTGGGAGAGGACGGCTCCCAACCCGGTATCGGATGCATCCGTTTGCACCAGGAAGGGGCGATTGAAGTCGGGGGCCCTGAGCACGGGCTTGGAGGTGAGGGCGGCCTTCACCCGTTGGAACGCGCTCTCCGTCTCGGGGTTCCACGGGACCTTCTCTGGTTGCCCCTTCCTGGTCAGGTCTGTCAGGGGAGAGGCTAAGGTGGAGAAGTTAGGGATGAAACATCGGTAATATCCCGCCAACCCCAAAAAGGCCCGTACCTGCGTTTTTGGTGGTGGGCCGCGGCGCGGAGAGGATCGCCGCCACTTTCTTCTCCTGGGGTCGAATGAGGCCGCGGCCCACTTGGTAGCCAAGGTACTTGGCTTCGGTGAGGGCCAGGTGACACTTATGGGGGTTGGCGGTCAGTCCAGCCCTGCGGAGTTCCGATAGCACCTTCCGCAGCCGCTCCAGGTGCTCCTCCCAAGTCTCGGAATGAATGACTACATCGTCCAGGTAGGCGGCCGCGTAGGCCTGGTGGGGCCGCAGGAGGATGTCCATTAGCCGCTGGAAGGTGGCGGGGGCCTCGTGCAGGCCGAGGGGAAGGACCCGGTACTGCCAGTGGCCACTGGGGGTCGAGAACGCAGTCTTCGGCTTGGCCTGTTCGGTTAGGGGGACCTGCCAGTAGCCCTTGGTGAGGTCGAGGGTTGAAATGTACCGGGCCCTTCCCAGGCGGTCCAAGAGTTCATCGACCCGCGGCATGGGGTAGCCATCAAACTCCGAGACTTCGTTTAGGCGGCGGAAGTCATTGCAAAAGCGGAAGGTGCCATCGGGCTTTGGAACCATGACGATGGGGCTGGACCAGGGGCTGCGTGATGGTTCGATGGTCCCTAACCTCAACATCTCCTGTACCTCCTCCTCAATGGCGTGTCGCCGAGCCTCCGGAACACGATAGGGCCGCTGCCGGACGATCATTCTGGGTGCTGTGCGATATCGTGCTTGAGTACATGGGTCCGCCCTGGCTGGGGAGAGAACACAGTTCGGTGAACTGACTGACCAGTGTTGCAGCTCCGACTTTTGGGTGGCCGAGAGATGGGGGTCCATGTCCACAGCCACGGGAGGTTGATGAGCGAGGGCTGCCAGCTGGGGCCCGGACCCGACCCAGCGCTTCAGAAGGTTTATGTGGTACAGTTAGTCCTCTCTGCGTCTTCCGGGCTGCCGGACTCGGTAGGTGACAGGGCCGATCCTTTCCGTGACGGTGTAGGGACCTTGCCAGCTGGCCAAGAATTTACAGGCGGCGGTGGGGACGAGGACCATGACGTGGTCTCCTGGCTGAAACTCCCGTGGCTGGGCCGCCCTGTTGTAATGTCGTTGCTGGGCCTGCTGAGCTTTTGCCATGTGCTCCCGGACGATGGGCATGACCCTGTCGATCCTCTCCCGCATCTCCCGGACATGCTCGATCGTGGAGCGGTGGACGGCCGGCTGCTATTCCCAGGCTTCTCGGGCGACATCTAGCAGGCCGCGGGGCTGCCGGCCGAAGAGGAGCTCGAAGGGGGTAAATCCGGTGGAAGCCTGGGGCACCTCCCGGATGCCGAACAACACGTAGGGCAGCATCTTGTCCCAGGTCGCGCCTGTCTTCTGCAGCCACTCGCCGCAGCATCTGCTTCAATGTTTGATTGAATCGTTCCACCAGGCCGTCCGTTTGCGGGTGGTATACAGTGGTGCGGAGCTGTTTGATCTTGAGGAGCTTGCAGAGGTCAGCCATCACCCGGGACATGAAGGGGGTGCCCTGGTCAGTCAATATCTGGGATGGTAGGCCGACCCGACTACTCAGCAGGAAGAGCTCCTGCGCAATGGCTTTCGCGGTGGCTTTGCGAAGGGGGATGGCCTCGGGATAGCGGGTGGCATAGTCCAGGATGACCAGAATGTGTTCATGTCCCCGGGCGGACTTCGGCAGCGGCCCTACTAGGTCCATTCCGATCCGCTCGAAGGGCACCTCAATGATGGGCAGCGGAATGAGCGGGCTGGGGGGAGGGGTGCGTGGAGACGTCCGTTGACAGGTAGGACAGGCCATACAGAAGCGCTTCACCTCGGCCTCCAGTCCTGGCCAGTGGAACCGGTCGCGGATGCGTCTGATGGTGTTTTGGGCCCCCAGGTGGCCGGCCATGGGATGGGCATGCGCCAGCTCCATCACCGCTCCTGTCTTGGTCCTTGGGACCACCAGCAAGGTTTTTTCCTCCCCCCTTCGCTGTGCGACACAGTACAGCAGGCCGTTTTTGACCACGAAATGAGGTGTTGGGTGGGGTGCCGGTTGGAGATCCTTCCCTTCGGCGACCCTCACTTGGGCCCAGCAGTGTTTGAGGCGGTCATCCTCGTGTTGCTCGCGGGCAAAGGCCCCAGCCCCAGCCACCTGCTGGAAGAGGTCATAGAAGAGGTTAGGGTTATGACGGGAAGACTCACCCTCCCTGGGGCTGTCCGAGGCTAGCAGCACGGGGCGCCGTCAGGGGGCTTCGTGGACGTCCGGCGCTGGGGGCGGTTCCCGGCAGGGCTGACAGGCTGGCTAGCGGAGGCGAAGAGGCGGTCGAACCCCGGCCAATCCCTGCCGAGGAGGACCGGTACAGGCAGCTCCCTGACGATCCCAACTTCCACTGGCCAGGCACCCGGGGGAGCCGTGATAGTGACGCGCCGCGCCGCGCCGGTACTTCCCTGGTATCGCCGTGGACACAGGTGATGGACAGTCTGGCTTTGGGTTCCGGCCGTGGAGGAAGGACCGTCGGCCTGATAAGGGTGACCCCGCTGCCAGAGTCGAGGAGGGCGAGGACCGGTCGGCCATTTATCTTCACTTCCGCTCGTGGGGCCTGCTTTGGAGGTTCCGCGTGTACGGTACAGCCTGCCAGCCAAGCGTGTCCAGGGGAATGGGGAGCTTCGGTAGGCATGGGCTCATCCTGTGGCCCGGGAACCGCCGGAGTGCAGAATGTTGTCTGGGTGGCGTCTGTCTTGTGTCGCTCCTGGACCACCCTTCGAGGAAAGGGCGGCGCTCGCTCCCCAGCCTCCCGGTGTTGGGTGGCCTCCGCCAGCTCGATGGCCTCCACCAGCTCGTCGACATTGGAGGGGTTCCGCATACTGGCCGCCTGCCGGAGAGGGCGGGGAAGGGCCCGTAGGAGGCGGTCCACTACTACGCGCTCCGCTACCTGGTGTGCAGTGGGACCCCCGGCCAGTAGCCAATGTTGGGCAAGGCGGGAGAGGTCGGTCACTTGCGCATGGGCGGGCCACCGTGGATTGTAGGACCAGTCATGGAACAGTTGGGCAGCACTAATGGGCGACAGTCCAACCCGCCCCAAGATCTCCTTTTTCAAATCTTCATAAGAGCTACTCCGCTCGGGGCCAAGCATAAAGTATGCCCGTTGCGCCTCTCCCGTCAGCAACGGCGCCACGATCCGCGCCCGCCACTCGTCCCTGGGCCACGCCTCCCGGGCAGCGATCGCCTCGAACATCTGAAGGAAGGTCTCGACGTCATCATGCCCCCGTCATCTTCGGGATGAGCTGGGTAGCCTGGGCTCGGGGGTCAGGTAGCAGAGTTCGCGGGGGGCGGCGGCCATGCGGATGGCGGCGAGCTCTCGTTCCATTTCCCCTTGTCGGGAGGCCATGTGCTCCATGATCTGTTGCTGGCGGATGCTCACCTCGGTGAGGTGCTTCAGCAGATCTTCCATCATTGGGGGAGGAGCGCCACCTGGGGAAACAGGAAGGGGACGTGAGAAAACTAATCCGGTGAGAGTGAATGTGGTGGGATCCTGGTCGGTAACTTCTTCACTGTCTTGCCCGCATCCTCCACCAGTGTGACGGGGTGAAGAAGCACACGACACGAGGATCAAGTTAAGTTCCCCGAAGGGTGGATTTTATTGAGGTGGTGCAGGGAAAAATAGCCAACGTGAGGGGTTCCGGTGCTCAGTGCTCAGCCTTCTCTTCCTCCCTCGGTGCGCAGTGCTGTGTGTGGGTCCGTGAGGTCCGTGTCTTTAGCGGGCTGGCGGTCACACGCTGCTGTCTGGAGGAGAAACACAGAGAATTGTTAGCTGAGTCCTTTGGAGACATCTCACCCCTCTGTGTTCGTCGGTGCCGCTTATAAAGCCCGTCTGCAATGGGCTGCAGGTGTGACCGCTCAGCCCATAATGAGCAGGTGCAGGTGTGCCTGCTCCATTTCCAGGGCGATGCTGATGAGAGCTCGGGACACGTGTCACAATATATATATATATATATATATATAGATATATATATATATATATATATAGGGCGATGCTGATGAGTGTGCTCAGATCAACATATCAGTTTTTAAGAAAAACAACATTTTGATAGTATGCCTTTCCTAATGTTTTTGTACCCATATAGTCTGTGGTGCAATGCAAATATAGGCTTTGACTATAAGTAACTCAGGTTTATTTTAACTTATTTTTTTTTCTGCATGATAAATGCTTCATTTACAAATGTCAGAATGATTCTATGAGTCTTCTGTTCTCTGATTCTGCTTAAAAACGATGCAGGTCTCAGCAAATGTCTAGATCTTCACTTGACTTCTCAGGCTTTCTGAGTCTCTAAATGATATTTTATTAACAAGGTTCGGGAGGAGTGCGTCAGATACTTAGCCTAATCAACACCGGTGGACCACAATCAAGTAATCAATACCACAGTATAAATATCGCTGACTTACCTCTATCCATTGACGATTTATCAGCATTCGGTTTGCACCTTTTGCCATCATATGGCAGACTCAGCTTCTCCCATTTAGAAGACTAGGTCTATAATAGAGATTTTTCAGTTCTCTGGCCAATCTGCCGGGCCCAGGATCGCTCCTTCTCCGCCAGACACTGCCGCCGAGCTCTGTGCTAAATTGCGGCTGCTGCTCTGCTCGACCAGCCACACGCTCCCCACGACGCCGAGGCTTAACCTCGCCTCTGCCGGCGTCACTTCCAATTTTTCCCCGGCATCCTTTTCTCTTTCGGCTGTGCCTACAATTCCTCCAATCAGGAAAGAATGCAAAATGACTAAATATAAATGTAACATATCTTTCAGCATCAGCATCATCCATCTACCCAGCTAACAACAATATTCTAAACATGTTTTGCTAATATTCCCATTAATAAAAACATATCTTAATGTTTTCTCAACATTTAAAACTTCCAGTTTTTAAGCATTCTTCCTTGTTTACGTGAACATTAAGGAAACATTCCATTTTATCATTTTGCAAAACATTATGGGAATGTTACTTTTGAATGTTCTATGAACATTCTAAAACGAGTAACATTTAAAAAACATTTGATGAATGTTCAGCTAAAATGATTCGGGAAAGAAATGTTCCATGAACAATGTTTGTGTGTTTACATGTATATACATTATTAAAGAGCAGAGAACTTTGAACTAACATTCTATTAATGTTAAAGGAAGAACGTTTGTACTTAACATTGTGAAAACCTTTCCAGAATGTTCCTGTTAGCTGGGTAAACAGTAAACTATGCTCTTAAATACCAGAACAAGTTTTTTCAAATATCCAGGTGAATTTTGAGTAAGTATTAAGTGTTTTTATAATAGTGCATTTACTTTTGTCAGGTTACTTCTCATTTGCCATCATTAAACTGTATGATATAAGCTGTATCTCTGCTGTTTACATACTAATTACTAAAGTTTTCGAAAGATGCCATTGATTTGAGCGGGTGCAAAACAAAGCGAAATGATCCAACTTCTCCTTCTGTGACAGCTGACCCATGACTCACTGAAAAATTATCAAGATAGGTTTACCATCGCTTGATTGTGGGCATGATGAACTTGAAGCGCAACAATGACTCCACTTTTTCATAACAAGTCTTTTGAAATTCTTCCAGTGTCTTGAAATGTTGAAATGTTGGTGAACTTCAGTCTTCAGTCAGAATTAACGGTTGAAAATATGTTATAAACACAGTAGACCAAACAAGAGCCCTTAACCTGTGCAGTCGCATGCAAGGCCCATTCAGTCAGTTTAATGGTCTTATCTGTGGATTTGTCTACAGCTACTGACATCATTTATTACAAAATATGGCTAAAAGCACATATTTCACATATTTCAAGCACATTCTAGAGAATCAGACACTGCACCTGTGTACAAAGAATTTTAGAAATGTTTCACTGAGTCTGGTATTGAAGTTTAGAAACTGTCCCGTAAACTTAGGTTATAAAAAACATTGTGGGAACATTGTTTCGAAATGTTTCTGAAACACTGCAGTGTCCAGTTGTCTTGGCATGATTATAACGTCATTTAAAGGTTACAAAAACATTTCTTAAAACATTCTAGAACTTTTCCACCCAAAATAGTATATTATTTAAACACCTATTTTTAATATTCTAAGAACGTTAAAATGTCCAAAATGTTTTCTTGTCATTATTAGAATGTTATTTAAAGGTTACAAAAAATGTTTTTCAGAACATTCAAGTAAATATAACATCAGGATGTTCAGAGAATGTTGATCTTAGAACGATCTCTCAACATTATGAGAACATTAAACATTAATAAATAAGAATGTTACATACAGTAAACATTACTTTAAGAGTGTTTTGTCCTAACATTTATATACTTTTTTAAAAACGTTAATGACAGTTGTAAGAACATTCCTTGTTAATTAAACAAAGAGGATGTAACCAATAAAATTTAATCAGCATCAGCAAATCTAACGTTTATTTACTCAGACTCTTTAATGCTGCTCAAATGTGGCATTAATGCATTTATACAACTATTGCATAATGCTATGAAATTTATGTAGTTGTAATTACATAACATAAATTAGCCCCTAGTATCAGAGCTGTAATTGCTGTGTTAAGACATTTATCCTCCTGGGAGCCAAGATTTTGTCCTCTGTAGAGAACATTATATTTGAGGGAGTTAATTTCTACATGCCACAGTTTTAAGTCTGGATGATGTTCTGTTCAGAGCACATTCAGGGCTTTCCAGAGATCATCATAAACGCTACTCTCCTTGGTCTTTTAATATGACTGATATTGACAGAATGATCAAATTTAGCACTCTCAGGGAAATATTATAATGTTTTGTAATTATCATTTAAATCTGGCTAATTTTCAAATTGTTTGTCATAAAATAAACATCTCAGAAAAAAATGTTATGGGGTTTCAAATCGGAAAATGACTTTTTGTTATGAAATGGGGAATAATTTTCATACATGTCTTCTGTAGAGGACAAATGGGGAAACACAACAAGAAATTATAGATCAATATTCCTATGAAACATGAGATATTATTATGGCAAGTTATTACTCCCATTATTACACTTATTTTTTCATTATGGTATGCCACAAGAACGCATTAATATGCAAATTAGATGCAATATAGATACATTGTATAGTATGGGAAAACCTGATTCCAAATCATCAATTCTTATTCTGCTGGATCTATCTGCTGCTTTTGACACTGTCAATCATCAGATCCTCCTGTCTGCCCTCTCATCACTGGGCATCACAGGGATTGCACTTTGCTGGTTTGAATCCTATCTCACTGGTAGGTCTTTCAGGGTGGCTTGTGGAGGGGAGGTATCCAAAAGCACAGCTGGTCACTGGGGTTCCTCAGGGATCAGTTCTTGGACCATTTCTCTTCTCCATATACACAACATCACTGGGTCCCATCATACAGGCACATGGCTTCTCCTACCATTGCTATGCTGATGACACACAGCTCTATCTTTCATTTCAACCAGATGATCCAACGGTAGCTGCACGGATCTCAGGCTGCCTGGCAGACATCTCGGCATGGATGAAAGAATATCACCTACAGCTCAACCTGGCAAAGACTGAGCTTCTTGTCTTCCCTGCCACTCCAAGTCTACAGCATGATTTTTCCATCCAGCTAGTTTCTTCTACAATTACCCAATCAACTTCTCGAGAAATCTTTGTGTAACCTTTGATGACTAGCTGACCTTCAAAGACCACATTGCAAAGACTGCTCGATCTTGCAGGCTTGCATTGCACAACATCAGAAAGATCAAACCCTTTCTAATGGAGCATGCTGCACAACTTCTCGTCCAGGCCCTTGTCATTTCTAGGCTGGACTACTACAATGCTCTTCTGGCTGGACTTTGTGGGGCAGGTGTGGCCTAATGGTCAGAGAATTGGACTTATAACCAGAAGGTCGCAGGTTCGAGTCTCGGTGCTGGCAGGAGTTGTAGGTGGATGGGGAGTGAATGAACAGTGCTCTCTTCCACTCTCAATACCCATGGCTGAAGTGCCCTAGACCAAGGCACTGAACCCCCAGTTGCTCCCCGGGGCTCTGGATATAGCTGCCCACTGCTCCGAGTGTGTGTTCACGGTGTGTTCACTTCTCACTGCTGTGTGTGTGCACTTGGATGGGTTAAATGCAGAGCACCAATTCCGAATATGGGTTACCATACTTGGCAAATGTCACGACTTTCTTGTTCCATCAAGCACAATCAAACCTCTACAAATGATTCAGAATGCAGCGGCATGACTGGTCTTCTACGAGCCCAAAAGAGTCCATGTTACACCTCTCTTTATCTCCTTGCACTGGCTACCAGTTGTGGCTTGCATCAAGTTCAAGACATTGATGCTTGCATATAGAACAGCCACAGGCTCAGCACCCGCCTACTTCCACTCGCTACTACAAATCTACATCCTCTCCAGAAGTCTGAGATTCGCTAGTGAGCGATGCCTCGTGGTACCATCACAGAGAGGCTCAAAATCACTTTCCAGAACATTCTTGTTCACCATTCCTGACTGGTGGAATGATCTTCCCACCCGTATCCGGAATGCGGAATCCCTGACAATTTTCAAGCTACTTGACTTCATAATATATATATATATATATATAATTTTTATTAAAAAACATTTGTCTTTCTCTTTATTTATTCCTTCTCTTTCTAGCTTGTACTTATTTGAACAATGTCTAAAACTTGGTATTACAAGGACTTTCTGTGTCTGTTTGCCCCTTTAAGAATGCAAAATGACTAAATGTAAATGTAACATATCTTTCAGCATCAGCATCATCCATCTACCCAGCTAACAACAATATTCTAAACATGTTTTGCTAATATTCCCATTAATAAAAACATATCTTAGTGTTTTCTCAACATTTAAAACTTCCAGTTTTTAAGCATTCTTCCTTGTTTACGTGAACATTAAGGAAACATTCCATTGTATCATTTTGCAAAACATTTGCAAATAATGTTACTTTTGAATGTTCTATGAACATTCTAGAACGAGTAACATTTAAAAAACATTTGATGAATATTCAGCTAAAATGATTCGGGAAAGAAATGTTCCATGAACAATGTTTTTGTGTTTACATGTATATACATTATTAAAGAGCAGAGAACTTTGAACTAACATTCTATTAATGTTAAAGGAAGAACGTTTGTACTTAACATTGTGAAAACCTTTCCAGAATGTTCCTCTTAGCTGGGTAAACAGTAAACTATGCTCTTAAACACCAGAACAAGTTTTTTTCAAATATCCAGGTGAATTTTGAGTAAGTATTAAGTGTTTTTATAATAGTGCATTTACTTTTGTCAGGTTACTTCTCATTTCTCACTCTCATGACAGTTGTAAGAACATTCCTTGTTAAGAACATTCCTTGTTAATTAAACAAAGAGGATGTAACCAATAAAATTTAATCAGCATCAGCAAATCTAACGTTTATTTACTCAGACTCTTTAATGCTGCTCAAATGTGGCATTAATGCATTTATACAACTATTGCATAATGCTATGAAATTTATGTAGTTTTTAATTACATAACATAAATTAGCCCCTAGTATCAGAGCTGTAATTGCTGTGTTAAGACATTTATCCTCCTGGGAGCCAAGATTTTGTCCTCTGTAGAGAACATTATATTTGAGGGAGTTAATTTCTACATGCCACAGTTTTAAGTGATAATAGATGTGGAGCTGTGGGAAGATGTGTGTAGAGAGAGTAGAGCAGGGGACTCAGGACACAGCCCAGTGTTTTTAACCAGTCCCTCCAAGACCTTCATGACTATTGATGTGAGGGAAACTGGACGATAGTCATTCAGACAAGAGGGGTTATTGTTCTTAGGCACTGGGATGATGACAGATTTTTGAAGGAGGTGGGAACCACCGATGTAGCAAGAGACTCATTAAAAATGGATGTAAACAAACCAGCGAGCTGATCAGCGCAGGACCACAGAATACGGCCAGAAAGCCCATCAGGTCCGCCTGCTTTCCAGACATTCACTCGATTTAGAGCCCTCCGAACCTCATCCTCTGACACGGTGATTACATGATTATCTCTGCTCTGACTGCTGCTTTCTGACGCGCTGATCGGCAGACTCGCGCTGCTTACATTGCTTTCAAAGAGGTCGTAGAAAGTGTTTAGCTCATCAGCCAGTGACGGATCTGCTCTCACCTCTGCAGAGGATTTTTTTCCAAAGGCACAGATGGTCCTTAGTCCTTGCCACATGCGTCGGGAGTCATTTAGCTGGAAATGTGACTCTATGTGTTCCCTGTATAGGGAACTATGTTAAACTCTAAAAAAATTATTTTAGAGATGAAAGTAATCCTTTGTTTAGGCAGGGAAGATTAGCATCACATGCTAATATTTATGCTATCATCTGCATTGCCAGGGAAGGTTAAATACATTATGATGTGTATTAACTAGTGTATCCTCTACTTTGACAAAGAGGTTATTGGTGTATCCTCTGCTTTGCCAGGGAAAGTTAACAGGTGTGTGTTAACAAGTGGTATCCTCTGCTTGCCAGGGAAGTTTTAGAAGTGTCCTGTTTGTGTCAGAAAGACTTTACAAAATGTTGAGAAGGAATGCTAAGCTGATTCCAACAACTAAGAAAGGTGGACTAGCTACTCCTTCATGGACAGACAGTGAGTTCAAATCATTGTTAGGAGAGAACATGGACTCAATAGTGACAGAGTCAGTCAGATTTGGACATGATAAAGAAATTTGGTATTGATCCAGAAAAAGTATGGTCAATTGAATAGCTGACACCCCAGAGAAGGTAATGAATCATAAAGGACCACTTGTTCGAACATGTTTTTTGAGCCTTTTTTAGGAGTGTAGAGATGTTTTTTAATTTTTTTATATTTTATGTTGTACTGTGGGATTTTGAAAAAAATTTTGGAGGTTTTATATTTTTGGGAGAGAGTCTGATGTCAAAGCCAGAGTAAAGATTGCAGCAGCATCTTTTCAAGTCAACACAGAGAACCAACAGAAATGTAAAAGTCCTAAGAAGGAGGGCAGTTGTCATTACTGTGGTAAATCCGGACACTGGATGAAAGCGTGTAGGAAAAGCAAGAAGACATAAAGAGAAATGAACAGCTTTACTCAGCTCCTAATCAGTCTACTTACAGTACCCACACTCTGAAGCAGCCCCTCCCCACCCCACTTCACCTAACTGTTGGAGCAGCTTGCTCAGGTGTTAACTGTTAGGGCTGTGAGTGCTTAATTTCCCCAGTAATATACAACAAAGATGAAAGATCCATTGTAAATAAAACTACAGGAAGGTGACTGTCACTTCCTTCCACTGAGAGAACGCTAGTTAAGTACACTCACAGCCTTCAAAGCTATATTACAGCACACTCTAGTCACTCCTATTCTCTTTGGGTTATGATTCAAGATTGAAGATTCAAACAACTTTATTTATCCCCGGAGGGCAATTCAGTTTTAGCCTACCAGTCGTATCAACAAGACAAAAGACAACACTTAATCAAGCATTCAGAAACACTGTCAATGACATCATATTGCATTTGGGCATGATGTTTTGTTATAACTGATGTTCCATTGGAAGATGGAGATGTCACACAGTAAAGTTTGCACACGAACTACAGGGACAGATTAGGACACACACACAGACCAGTGGGGAGCCCAGGGAAGAACCGATGTGCAACAGGCCTCGGGGGCCAACCCTGTGGCGAAGACTTTCCTCATGAGGTTTCCTTCCCTATCAGTAGTTTTTATCCTCACCTCACTGGTCCATAGGTGTCAAATTACTTAAAACTAGGTTGAGAAAAACACTATACAATCACCAGACTTAAAACCACTATACGATCAACAGCAGTCTAAAAATGTCTATGCATGAATACTGCTGGTCTGCTGTTTCTTTGTTTTTCTCGTGTTGCAGTTATGTGTGCATGCCATGTCACCTTCATATGCGACACCCTGGTGTAAAGCATCACCTAAGACATCCATGAACAAGCTTCATAAAGGACCAAGAGTCATCTGAGTGAATCTACGTGGGAAATGGACTACAGAAAACAGACTTCACAGCAATTCGGGGGCCATGGACTTCAAGACTTCCACTCTTATGCTACATGGTTTTCTGTGTCATCATGTACTTTCTACAACATGTTACCTTACCATCCATGTCATAAGTGTGTCCACAGTTATGGTTCTAAAAATAACTATTACACCTAAGAAAATCTAGGACAAGACACAGAATAAGTTATATGTGCCTGTAACCTTTTCAAGTTACACGACTGCAAGATGGGGCTTATATTAACAAACATAGGCCATAGAATGGACTTATTAAGGTTTAAATTTGTATTATGTGAGAGTTATTAGAACCCCCAACGGGAGGACTGTGGGATTACAAATTTATAAAATGTTAAATCTAGGTTCCAATATAATAGTAAACATTTTGAAGTAATAAAGCTGACATATCCAAGAAGATCATGATTGAGATAATGACCTTTTGTTTTTATGCTCTTCCTGACCATAAACTCAAGGCACAGCTGTATCTTTGTTTCTATGATAATGTGAAGGTATGGGTGATACTGTCAGGCACCTCTGTATTTAAATCACACAGTTATGCTGATTAGATCAAGGCTGGGAAAATGCCAGTGTCTGGCATTTTCCTGATTCCAATTGCTTGCTTTGTTTAAATTTTCTCCACCTCTATGTATCTCTCCCCCTTGAAATGTATATAAACTCCAAAGTGTCACTGCTGTGGTGAGACTTTTGATGACTGCAGCACTAAGCAGAGTGTTCTCAATAAAGAATTCCCAAGAGTCTCCTGATCTTCGCTTTTGAGTTTCCAACAACACTGTCAATCATCAGATCCTCCTGTCTGCCCTCTCATCACTGGGCATCACAGGGATTCCACTTTGCTGGTTTGAATCCTATCTCACTGGTAGGTCTTTCAGGGTGGCTTGTGGAGGGGAGGTATCCAAAAGCATAGCTGGTCACTGGGGTTCCTCAGGGATCAGTTCTTGGACCACTCCTCTTCTCCATATACACAGCATCACTGGGTCCCATCATACAGGCACATGGCTTCTCCTACCATTGCTATGCTGATGACACACACATCTTTCATTTCAACCAGATGATCCATGGTTAGATGGGTAGGTTCTCAGGTTTCATGGTGGATGTATGACATATAGCTTAAAGTTGAAAATGGTGAGGTTTTTGTTTTTTGTGTTACTTGAAGCTCCAAGTCTACAGCATAATTTTTCCATCCAGCTAGTTTCTTCTACAATTACCCCATCAACTTCGGTCAGAAATCTTTGTGTAACCTTTGATGACTAGCTGACCTTCAAAGACCACATTGCAAAGACTGCTCGATCTTGCAGGCTTGCACTGCACAACATCAGAAAGATCAGGCCCTTTCTAATGGAGCATGCTGCACAACTTCTCGTCCAGGCCCTTGTCCTTTCTAGGCTGGACTACTACAATGCTCTTCTGGGTGGACTTTGTGGGACAGCTGTGGCCTAATGGTCAGAGAATTGGACTTGTAACCAGAAGGGTGCAGGTTCGAGTCTCGGTGCTGGCAGGAGTTGTAGGTGGGTGGGGAGTGAATGAACAGTGCTCTCTTCCACCCTCAATACCCATGGCTGAAGTGCCCTTGAGCAAGGCACTGAACCCCCAGTTGCTCCCCGGGTGCTGGATATAGCTGCCCACTGCTCCGGGTGTTTGTTCACTTCTCACTACACTGTGTGTGTGCACTTGGATGGATTAAATGCAGAGCACCAATTCCGAGTATGGGTTACCATACTTGGCAAATGTCACGACTTTCTTGTTCATTTTTCTTCTTCTTCCATCAAGCACAAAATCAAACCTCTACAAATGATACAGAATGGCAAAAGCGGCATTCTCTCTCTTTATCTCCTTACACTGGCTACCAGTTGTGGCTTGCATCAAGTTCAAGACATTGATGCTTGCATACAGAACAGCCACAGGCTCAGCACCCGCCTACTTCCACTCACTACTACAACTCTACATCCTCTCCAGTAGTCCTGCTTCCACTTATTAGCGATGCCTCGTGGTACCATCACAGAGAGGCTCAAAATCACTTTCCAGAACATTCTTGTTCACCATTAATGACTGGTGGAATGATCTTCCCACCCCTATGCGGAATGCGGAATCCCTGACAATTTTCAAGCAGCAGCTGAAAACTCATCTCTTTCGAAGCTACTTGACTTCATCATATATATATATTTTTTTATTATTATTATTATAAAAAAAAAACAATTGTCTTTCTCTTTATTTATTCCTTCTCTTTCTAGCTTGTACTTATTTGAACAATGTCTAAAACTTGGTATTACAAGGACTTCCTGTGTCTGTTTGCCTCTTTAAGAATGCAAAATGACTAAATGTAAATGTAACATATCTTTCAGCATCAGCATCATCCATCTACCCAGCTAACAACAATATTCTAAACATGTTTTGCTAATATTCCCATTAATAAAAAACATATCTTAATGTTTTCTCAACATTTAAAACTTCCAGTTTTTAAGCATTCTTCCTTGTTTACGTGAACATTAAGGAAACATTCCATTGTATCATTTTGCAAAACATTATGGGAATGTTACTTTTGAATGTTCTATGAACATTCTAGAACGAGTAACATTTAAAAAACATTTGATGAATATTCAGCTAAAATGATTCGGGAAAGAAATGTTCCATGAACAATGTTTTTGTGTTTACATGTATATACATTATTAAAGAGCAGAGAACTTTGAACTAACATTCTATTAATGTTAAAGGAAGAACGTTTGTACTTAACATTGTGAAAACCTTTCCAGAATGTTCCTGTTAGCTGGGGTAAACAGTAAACTATGCTCTTAAACACCAGAACAAGTTTTTTTCAAATATCCAGGTGAATTTTGAGTAAGTATTAAGTGTTTTTATAATAGTGCATTTACTTTTGTCAGGTTACTTCTCATTTGCCATCATTAAACTGTATGATATAAGCTGTATCTCTGCTGTTTACATACTAATTACTAAAGTTTTCTAAAGATGCCATTGATTTGAGCGGGTGCAAAACAAAACGAAATGATCCAACTTCTCCTTCTGTGACAGCTGTCCCATGACTCACTGAAAAATTATCAAGATAGGTTTACCATTGTTTGATTGTGGGCATGATGAACTTGATGCACAACAATGACTCCACTTTTTCATAACAAGTCTTTTGAAATTCTTCCAGTGTCTTGAAATGTTGAAATGTTGGTGAACTTCAGTCTTCAGTCAGAATTAACAGTTGAAAATATGTTATAAACACAGTGGACCAAACGAGAGCCCTTAACCTGTGCAGTCGCATGCAAGACTCAAATAATGTCAGGTTTAAGGCCCATTCAGTCAGTTTAATGGTCTTATCTGTGGATTTGTCTACAGCTATTGACACCATTTATTACAAAATATGGCTAAAAGCACATATTTCACATATTTCAAGCACATTCTAGAGAATCAGACACTGCACCTGTGTACAAAGAATTTTAGAAATGTTTCACTGAGTCTGGTATTGAAGTTTAGAAACTGTCCTGTAAACTTAGGTTATAAAAACATTGTGGGAACATTGTTTCGAAATGTTTCTGAAACACTGCAGTGTCCAGTTGTCTTGGCGTGATTATAACGTCATTTAAAGTTTACAAAAACATTTCTTACAACATTCTAGAACTTTTCCACCCAAAATAGTACATTATTTGTGCAACTATTTTTTTTATTATTATAAGGTTGTTATGTTGTAAATGTTTTTTTGTTGTTATTATTATGTTATTTAAAGGTTACAAAAAATGTTTCTCAGAACATTCAAGTAAAAATAACATCAGGATGTTCAGAGAATGTTGATCTTAGAACGATCTCTCAACATTATGAGAACATTAAACATTAATAAATAGGAATGTTACATACAGTAAACATTACTTTAAGAGTGTTTTGTCCTAACATTTATATACTTTTTTAAAAACATTAATGAGAGTTGTAGGATGAGGATGTAACCAATAAAATTTAATCAGCATCAGCAAATCTAACGTTTATTTACTCAGACTGTTTAATGCTGCTCAAATGTGGCATAAATGCATTTATACAACAATTGCATAATGCTATGAAATTTATGTAAATTAGCCCCTAGTATCAGAGCTTTAATTGCTGTGTTAAGACATTTATCCTCCTGGGAGCCAAGATTTTGGCCTCTGTAGAGGACATTATATTTGAGGGAGTTAATTTCTACATGCCACAGTTTTAAGTCTGGATGATGTTTTCTTATCAGAGCACATTCAGGGCTTTATAGAGATCATCATAAATGCTACTCTCCTTGGTCTTTTAATGTGACTGATATTGACAGAATGATCAAATTTAGCACTCTCAGAGAAATATTATAATGTTTTGTAATTATCATTTAAATCTGGCTAATTTTCAAATTGTTTGTCATAAAATAAACATCTCAGAAAAAAATATTATGGGGTCTCAAATCGGAAAATGACTTTTTGTTATGAAAGGGGAAATAATTTTCATACATGTCTTCTGTAGAGGACAAATGGCTGTTAATCAGGCATTTTGTGGAAACACAACAAGAAATTATAGATCAATATTCCTATGAAACATGAGATATTATTATGGCAAGTTATTACTCCCATTATTACACTTATTTTTCATTATGGTTTGCCACAAGAACACATTAATATGCAAATTAGATGCAATATAGATACATTGTATAGAATGGGAAAACCTGATTCCAAATCATCAGTTCTTATTCTGCTGGATCTATCTGCTGCTTTTGACACTGTGGGATTACAAATTTATTAAATGTTAAATTTAGGTTCCAATATAATAGTAGACATTTTGAGGTAATAAAGCTGACATATCCAAGAAGATCATGTCAGTTGTTATTGATAATGACCTTTTGTTTTTATGCTCTTCCTGACCATAAACTCAAGGCACAGCTGTGCCTTTGTTTCTATGATAATGTGAAGGTATGGGTGATAGTGTCAGGCACCTCTGTATTTAAATGCCACTGTTATGCTGATGAGATCAAGGCTGGTGGCATTTTCCTGATTCCATTTGCTTACTTTGTTTAAATTGTCTCCACCTCTACAGTATGTATCCCTCCCCCTTGAAATGTATATAAACTCCAAAGTATCACTGCTTTGGTGAGACTTTTGATGACTGCAGCACTAAGCAGAGCATTCTCAATAAATAATTCTGCTGAAGATTACCCAAGAGTCTCCTGGTCTTCGCTTCTGAGTTTCCAACAGTTTTGGTGCTGTGACCCGGATATAGCTTCTCACCTGAATCCAGATTGAAACGGCAATCTCAACAAAGATCTGACTTCATTCCAGACTGAATCGTTCTGTACAACCAAGGGTTGGTGAGTGTAACTCTATCCAAAAGAACCTTTAAGACCAGTATCCTCTGCGCCGCCAGAGAAGAGTTAACAGACAGCTGTAGAGTTTGGTTAGATTCAAGATTCAAGATTCAAGATTTTTATTTGTCACATACACAATTATATAGAGCATATATAACCAGCAGTGAAATGTGAGTCAGGTCCGCTCCATGGACAGTGCAATTATTACAGAATACAAAACAGATGAAAATATACATAAATATAGCTATGAAAGAATGAAATAAAAGTAAACAATAAAAATATAAGAATAAAATATATAAAAAAGATGTTTATTGTTTATTGTAAAAAGGATCCCCATTAGCTGTCACCAAAGTGAACGAGCTAGTCTTTCTGGGGTCCATAACAAAAAGAAATCACATAACAATGTTAATATAAAAACAGTATAGCACTGTAACATTATATACATCAATACACATCATCATAAATTAGTCTGAATAAATGATTACAGTATTACATTCATAAAATAAATATGTCCTTTCCTTACTCACAAATTTAAATGCTAATTTAAGTGCATTCTCAGATGGTACCTAAAAGAGTCTTTGCCATTCATTTTACATATATTTAGTGGGCAATTATTCCAATGATTGATGGCACGATAAATAACAGTTCTCTTTAAAGCATTTGATTTTGGGCATGGTAACATTATCAGGCCATCATCCACAGACCTAGTCACATGAGAATGTACCTGATCACACCCAACAATTTGGTTATATAAAAAAAAAACTTAATTGTATTAAAAACCAGTCTTTTCTCCACCGTTAACCATGAGAGCTGACAGTGCATACTAATGGTATTTGTTCTAATGGGACAATGTAATACTAACCTGGCAGCTCTGTTTTGGGTCGTTTGTAATTTCTTTAGTTGACCTTTAGATATAGATGACCATACAGGGGCACAATAATCCAAATGACATAAAATTTAAGATTTAGCCACCTGCTCCAAAATGTGTGTAGGGACATAAGAAAGACATTTCATCACCATAGAGATACCACTACCCATCTTCTTCACTATGATATCAATATGTTCTACCCATGACAGCTTACTATCCACTATTGTGCCCAGTAATTTTACTTTATCTACCTGTTCTATAGGTTCCCCAGACAAGTTTAAACTCATCTTTGGTATTAATGACCAATTTATGACTCGATACCAAAATAATTGATTTGGTTTTTGAGATATTCAGCACCAACTTATTCTGTTTTATCCAATCAGAAACCATATTTAACTCAGCTGATAAAACTTAATCCAGTTCACTGACGGTTTTTGCAGCATAATGCAATATGGAATCATCAGCATACATTTGTACAGTTGCTTTACACAAAACAGATGGTAAATCATTTGTGAAGATGGCGTATAAAAGTGGTCCCAAGCAGCTCCCTTGCGGAACCCCACAGTCCAAGACCTTAGAGTGAGACCAGCTGCCAGTGTAATAAACCCACTGCTTCCTACATGTGAGATAACTATTCATAAAATCAATGGCAGTTGGACTAAATCCATAGCATTCTAGTTTACCAATGAGTAGATTGTGATCTATGACATCAAATGCCGCACTAAAATCAAATAATACAGCACCAGTCATCTTTAAATTATCCCTTTCCTTGAGCCAGTCATCTGTCATTACTGTAAGGGCAGAACAAGTTGAGTGGTTTTGTCTATAAGCATGTTTGAAATCTGTGTTCAAACCATTAGATTCAAAATATTCCTTTACTTGTGAGTGAACTATTCTCTCCATCAGTTTACTAAGAACTGGGAGAATAGTAATAGGTCTGCTGTTCTTCCCAGTAAGTGCTAGTCTGCCATCTTTAGGTAAGGGAATAATTTTACCTTCTTTCCAAATAGTGGGAAAAAACACCTTTCATTAAGCATGCATTTAATATTTGACATAACGGACTGCAAACATAGTTAACCGCCAGGCTAAGTACTTTACTGTCCAGCATATCAGTACCTACTGAGCTGTGTTCGGGCAGAGACTTAACAAGCTGCTCACCCTCTCCACAGGGGTCCCGCTTATCATAAGAGGAGTTTAGGGCTGCTGCTGTTTCTTCCTCAAGTCAACAATCAGCTCTTTAGTTTTTGCTCACATTCAGAGATAGACAATGTGTAGAGAGAGGCACCATGATGTTAAGCCTTTTGGGGCTCTACCTCATGATGGAGTAGGTGTACGATCTCATTGCCGGTTGTTGTGCAATGAAGACGAGGTCCAGAACCACTTGAGTAGTATCAGCTGAGCTAAGTCGATTTGATAATAGATATTGTGTCAATGTGTGTGAGAGAAGAGTGTGTGTAGAGAGAGTAGAGTTGGGGGACTCAAACTGGAGGGTCCAAAGTACAGCCCAGTGTTTTTAACCAGTCCCTCCAAGACCTTCATGACTATTGATGTGAGGGAAACTGGACGATAGTCATTCAGACAAGAGGGGTTATTGTTCTTAGGCACTGGGATGATGACAGATTTTTTGAAGGAGGTGGGAACCACCGATGTAGCAAGAGACTCATTAAAAATGGATGTAAACAAACCAGCGAGCTGATCAGCGCAGGACCACAGAATACGGCCAGAAAGCCCATCAGGTCCGCCTGCTTTCCAGACATTCACTCGCTTTAGAGCCCTCCGAACCTCATCCTCAGACATGGTGATTACATGATTATCGCTGCTCTGACTGCTGCTTTCTGGTGATTTGATGGTTATAGTTGCGCTGCTTACATTGCTTTCAAAGAGGTCGTAGAAAGTGTTTAGCTCATCAGCCAGTGACGGATCTGCTCTCACCTCTGCAGAGGATTTTTTTCCAAAGGCACAGATGGTCCTTAGTCCTTGCCACATGCGTCGGGAGTCATTTAGCTGGAAATGTGACTCTATGTGTTCCCTGTATAGGGAACTATGTTAAACTCTAAAAAAATTATTTTAGAGATGAAAGTAATCCTTTGTTTAGGCAGGGAAGATTAGCATCACATGCTAATATTTATGCTATCATCTGCATTGCCAGGGAAGGTTAAATACATTATGATGTGTATTAACTAGTGTATCCTCTACTTTGACAAAGAGGTTATTGGTGTATCCTCTGCTTTGCCAGGGAAAGTTAACAGGTGTGTTAACAAGTGTATCCTCTGCTTGCCAGGGAAGTTTTAGAAGTGTCCTGTTGTGTCAGAAAGACTTTACAAAATGTTGAGAAGGAATGCTAAGCTGATTCCAACAACTAAGAAAGGTGGACTAGCTACTCCTTCATGGACAGACAGTGAGTTCAAATCATTGTTAGGAGAGAACATGGACTCAATAGTGACAGAGTCAGTCAGATTGGACATGATAAAGAAATTTGGTATTGATCCAGAAAAAGTATGGTCAATTGAATAGCTGACACCCCAGAGAAGGTAATGAATCATAAAGGACCACTTGTTCGAACATGGTTTGATGGCCTTTTAGCAGAGTACAGAACTGCTTTACCATTCTTAGATCTTACATGGTCCACTGGAAGCTTGCAAAACAACTTGGACAGGTTAGCTACTTGGGAAAGAGAGTCTGATGTCAAAGCCAGAGTAAAGATTGCAGCAGCATCTTTTCAAGTCAACACAGAGAACCAACAGAAATGTAAAAGTCCTAAGAAGGAGAGGGCAGTTGTCATTACTGTGGTAAATCCGGACACTGGATGAAAGCGTGTAGGAAAAGCAAGAAGACATAAAGAGAAATGAACAGCTTTACTCAGCTCCTAATCAGTCTACTTACAGTACCACTCTGAAGCAGCCCCTCCCCACTTCACCTAACTGTTGGAGCAGCTTGCTCAGGTGTTAACTGTTAGGGCTGTGAGTGCTTAATTTCCCCAGTAATGTAAAATAAATACAACAAAGATGAAAGATTCTTTGTAAATAAAACTACAGGAAGGTGACTGTCACTTCCTCCCACTGAGAGAACGCTAGTTAAGTACACTCACAGCCTTCAAAGCTATATTACAGCACACTCTAGTCACTCCTATTCTCTTTGGGTTATGATTCAAGATTGAAGATTCAAACAACTTTATTTATCCCCGGAGGGCAATTCAGTTTTAGCCTACCAGTCGTATCAACAAGACAAAAGACAACACTTAATCAAGTATTCAGAAACACTGTCAATGACATCATATTGCATTTGGGCATGATGTTTTGTTATAACTGATGTTCCATTGGAAGATGGAGATGTCACACAGTAAAGTTTGCACACGAACTACAGGGACAGATTAGGACACACACACAGACCAGTGGGGAGCCCAGGGAAGAACCGATGTGCAACAGGCCTCGGGGGCCAACCCTGTGGCGAAGACTTCCTCATAGGTTTCCCCTATCAGTAGTTTTATCCTCACCTCACTGGTCCATAGGTGTCAAATTACTTAAAACTAGGTTGAGAAAAACACTATACAATCACCAGACTTAAAACCACTATACGATCAACAGCAGTCTAAAAATGTCTATGCATGAATACTGCTGGTCTGCTGTTTCTTTGTTTTCTCGTGTTGCAGTTATGTGTGCATGCCATGTCACCTTCATATGCGACACCCTGGTGTAAAGCATCACCTAAGACATCCATGAACAAGCTTCATAAAGGACCAAGAGTCATCTGAGTGAATCTACGTGGGAAATGGACTACAGAAAACAGACTTCACAGCAATTCGGGGGCCATGGACTTCAAGACTTCCACTCTTATGCTACATGGTTTTCTGTGTCATCATGTACTTTCTACAACATGTTACCATCCATGTCATAAGTGTCCACAGTTATGGTTCTAAAAATAACTATTACACCTAAGAAAATCTAGGACAAGACACAGAATAAGTTATATGTGCCTGTAACCTTTTCAAGTTACATGACTGCAAGATGGGGCTTATGTTAAGAAACATAGGCCATAGAATGGACTTATGAAGGTTTAAATTTGTATTATGTGAGAGTTATTAGAACTCTCAACGGGAGGACTGTGGGATTACAAATTTATAAAATGTTAAATTTAGGTTCCAATATAATAGTAGACATTTTGAGGTAATAAAGCTGACATATCCAAGAAGATCATGATTGAGATAATGACCTTTTGTTTTTATGCTCTTCCTGACCATAAACTCAAGGCACAGCTGTATCTTTGTTTCTATGATAATGTGAAGGTATGGGTGATACTGTCAGGCACCTCTGTATTTAAATGACACTGTTATGCTGATGAGATCAAGGCCTGATTCCATTTGCTGGCATTTTCCTGATTCCAATTGCTTGCTTTGTTTAAATTTTCTCCACCTCTATGTATCTCTCCCCCTTGAAATGTATATAAACTCCAAAGTGTCACTGCTTTGGTGAGACTTTTGATGACTGCAGCACTAAGCAGAGCGTTCTCAGTAAAGAATTCCCAAGAGTCTCCTGATCTTCGCTTTTGAGTTTCCAACAACACTGTCAATCATCAGATCCTTCTGTCCGCCCTCTCATCACTAGGCATCACAGGGATTCCACTTTGCTGGTTTGATTCCTATCTCACTGGAAGGTCTTTCAGGGTGTTCCACGGAGGGGAGGTATCCAAAAGCACAGCTGGTCACTGAGGTTCCTCAGGGATCAGTTCTTGGACCACTCCTCTTCTCCATATACACAGCATCACTGGGTCCCATCATACAGGCACATGGCTTCTCCTACCATTGCTATGCTGATGACACACACATCTTTCATTTCAACCAGATGATCCAACGGTAGCTGCACAGATCTCAGGCTGCCTGGCAGACATATCACCTACAGCTCAACCTGGCAAAGACTGAGCTTCTTGTCTTCCCTGCCACTCCAAGTCTACAGCATGATTTTTCCATCCAGCTAGTTTCTTCTACAATTACCCAATCAACTTCGGTCAGAAATCTTTGTGTAACCTTTGATGACTAGCTGACCTTCAAAGACCACATTGCAAAGACTGCTCGATCTTGCAGGCTTGCATTGCACAACATCAGAAAATATCAGGCCCTTTCTAATGGAGCATGCTGCACAACTTCTCGTCCAGGCCCTTGTCCTTTCTAGGCTGGACTACTACAATGCTCTTCTGGGTGGACTTTGTGGGACAGCTGTGGCCTAATGGTCAGAGAATTGGACTTGTAACCAGAAGGGTGCAGGTTCGAGTCTCGGTGCTGGCAGGAGTTGTAGGTGGGTGGGGAGTGAATGAACAGTGCTCTCTTCCATCCTCAATACCCATGGCTGAAGTGCCCTTGAGCAAGGCACTGAACCCCCAGTTGCTCCCCGGGTGCTGGATATAGCTGCCCACTGCTCCGGGTGTTTGTTCACTTCTCACTACTGTGTGTGTGCACTTGGATGGATTAAATGCAGAGCACCAATTCCGAGTATGGGTTACCATACTTGGCAAATGTCACGACTTTCTTCTTCTTTTTCTTCTTCTTCCATCAAGCACAATCAAACCTCTACAAATGATACAGAATGCAGCGGCATTCTCTCTTTATCTCCTTACACTGGCTACCAGTTGTGGCTTGCATCAAGTTCAAGACATTGATGCTTGCATACAGAACAGCCACAGGCTCAGCACCCGCCTACTTCCACTCACTACTACAAATCTACATCCTCTCCAGAAGTCTGAGATCCACTAGTGAGCGATGCCTCGTGGTACCATCACAGAGAGGCTCAAAATCACTTTCCAGAACATTCTTGTTCACCATTAATGACTGGTGGAATGATCTTCCCACCCCTATGCGGAATGCGGAATCCCTGACAATTTTCAAGCAGCAGCTCAAAACTCATCTCTTTCGAAGCTACTTGACTTCATCATATATATAAATATATATATATATATATTGTTAGCATTATTATTATAATTATAATAAATAAATGATAGTTTTGTCTTTCTCTTTATTTATTCCTTCTCTTTCTAGCTTGTACTTATTTGAACAATGTCTAAAACTTGGTATTACAAGGACTTCATGTGTCTGTTTGCCTCTTTAAGAATGCAAAATGATTAAATGTAAATGTAACATATCTTTCAGCATCAGCATCATCCATCTACCCAGCTAACAACAATATTCTAAACATGTTTTGCTAATATTCCCATTGTTTTCTCAACATGTTTTCTCAACATTTAAAACTTCCAGTTTTTAAGCATTCTTCCTTGTTTACGTGAACATTAAGGGAACATTCCCTTTTATCATTTAGCAAAACATTATGGGAATGTTACTTTTGAATGTTCTATGAACATTCTGAAATGAGTAACATTAAAAAAACATTTGATGAATGTTCAGCTAAAATGATTCGGGAAAGAAATGTTCCATGAACAATGTTTTTGTGTTTACATGTATATACATTATTAAAGAGCAGAGAACTTTGAACTAACATTCTATTAATGTTAAAGGAAGAACGGTTTGTACTTAACATTGTGAAAACCTTTCCAGAATGTTCCTGTTAGCTGGGTAAACAGTAAACTATGCTCTTAAACACCAGAACAAGTTTTTTTCAAATATCCAGGTGAATTTTGAGTAAGTATTAAGTGTTTTTATAATAGTGCATTTACTTTTGTCAGGTTACTTCTCATTTGCCATCATTAAATTGTATGATTTAAGCTGTATCTCTGCTGTTTACATACTAATTACTAAAGTTTTCTAAAGATGCCATTGATTTGAGCAGGTGCAAAACAAAACGAAATGATCCAACTTCTCCTTCTGTGACAGCTGTCCCATGACTCACTGAAAAATGATCAAGATAGGTTTACCATCGCTTGATTGTGGGCATGATGAACTTGAAGCGCAACAATGACTCCACTTTTTCATAACGTGTTTTGAAATTCTTCCAGGGTCTTGAAATGTTGAAATGTTGGTGAACTTCAGTCTTTGTGGTGGCTTCTGCCATGTCTAGAAGAATCACTCTTGAAGTCTTGGGGTTTTGATGCCAGAATTTAGATTTTATTCTCAAGAGAAAATAAAACAGAGAAAGCTCTGCAGAACAATCTGTCGAGTCTGTGTCGGTTCTCTATTTTATACAGTGCTTCCGAAGGCATGCCCATGTTTAATACATTTCATACATATGGTTCTGTTTATCAACTCTTTTACCTTTTTTGGCTGTCTCCAGCTTGCTTTTAGGATGTAGAATTTATTTTAAGTGAAACGAGGAGGCCTAATCATATATTTTGTCCTATGTCAAAACAGGACATGCAACTTTACCATATACTGTATTTTTGTAATGTCTGCACCAAGGAGGTCTCATCATGTATATTGTCTAATGTCCAAATAGAGTGTGCAGCTCCACCATACTGTATACTATACCCCTGCATTCTCTGCACATTCCATTCTCATGCAGGCCTCTACACACAAATGCATGATTATAACAGTAGAATAACTTGATACATAAATGGCTAGATTCACATTGATTATACTTGATTAGTTCTCATATTGACCAATAAAAATCTTCTTCATCTTCAGTCAGAATTAACGGTTGAAAATATGTTATAAACACAGTAGACCAAACGAGAGCCCTTAACCTGTGCAGTCGCATTCAAGAGTCAAATAATGTCAGGTTTAAGGCCCATTCAGTCAGTTTAATGGTCTTTTCTGTGGATTTGTCTACAGCTACTGACATAATTTATTACAAAATATGGCTAAAAGCACATATTTCACATATTTCAAGCACATTCTAGAGAATCAGACACTGCACCTGTGTACAAAGAATTTTTGAAATGTTTCACTGAGTCTTGTATTGAAGTTTAGAAACTGTCCTGTAAACTTAGGTTATAAAAACATTGTGGGAACATTGTTTCGAAATGTTTCTGAAACACTGCAGTGTCCAGTTGTCTTGGCTTGATTATAACGTCATTTAAAGGTTACAAAAACATTTCTTACAACACAACTTTTCCACCCAAAATAGTAAATTATTTGAACACCTATTTTTAATATTCTAAGAACGTTAAAATGTCCAAAATGTTTTCTTGTCATTATTAGAATGTTATTTAAAGGTTACAAAAAATGTTTCTCAGAACATTCAAGTAAAAATAACATCAGGATGTTCAGAGAATGTTGATCTTAGAACGATCTCTCAACATTATGAGAACATTAAACATTAATAAATAAGAATGTTACATACAGCAAACATTACTTTAAGAGTGTTTTGTCCTAACATTTATATACTTTTTAAAAAACATTAATGTGAGTTGTAAGACCATTCCTTGTTAATTGAACAAAGAGGATGTTACCAATA
Source organism: Cyprinus carpio (assembly GCF_018340385.1). Taxonomy (NCBI): domain Eukaryota; kingdom Metazoa; phylum Chordata; class Actinopteri; order Cypriniformes; family Cyprinidae; genus Cyprinus; species Cyprinus carpio. The sequence continues at coordinate 28,509,894 of NC_056585.1, read as the reverse complement.
AAATGTAATCAGCATCAGCAAAATCTAACGTTTATTTACTCAGACTCTTTAATGCTGCTCAAATGTGGCATAAATGCATGTATACAACAATTGCATAATGCTATGAAATGTATGGAGTTTTTAATTACATAACATACATAAATTAGCCCCTAGTATCAGAGCTTTAATTGCTGTGTTAAGACATTTATCCTCCTGGGAGCCAAGATTTTGTCCTCTGTAGAGGACATTATATTTGAGGGAGTTAATTTCTACATGCCACAGTTTTAAGTCTGGATGATGTTTTCTTATCAGAGCACATTCAGGATTTTTCGGAGATCATCATAAATGCTACTCTCCTTTGTCTTTTAATATGACTGATATTGACAGAATGATCAAATTTAGCACTCTCAGGGAAATATTATAATGTTTTGTAATTATAATTTAAATCTGGCTAATTTTCAAATTGTTTGTCATAAAATAAACATCTCAGAAAAAAATGTTATGGGGTTTCAAATCGGAAAATGACTTTTTGTTATGAAATGGGGAATAATTTTCATACATGTCTTCTGTAGAGGACAAACGGCTGTTAATCAGGCATTTTGGGGAAACACAACAAGAAATTATAGATCAATATTCCTATGAAACATGAGATATTATTATGGCAAGTTATTACTCCCATTATTACACTTATTTTTCATTATGGTTTGCCACAAGAACACATTAATATGCAAATTAGATGCAATATAGATACATTGTATAGAATGGGAAAACCAATTTATGGACATTTTACACATATATTCTATAAAGTATACAATAGTATATCAAATGATTCTGTTTTATCTTAACATAGTTGAGAATCATCTTTGTACAAAGTTTGGCTAAAAATAGCCTGAAACCTAAAAACTGATTGGTGAATGAAAAAATAAAACATTGATTTTGCCTATATACATGCCTTTTCATGTCTATTATTTATTTATTTAATTCTCTACTAAAAATCTGGAGAAAATATCTTTTTTCAAAAATGTTTATTTTCTCCATTTGTTTCTTATGCTTTAACTAATGCAATGAAATAAAAAATTAAAAAATAACATTTTTTTTCTGGTTCTAAGTATAGGCCACATCTGAGCAGCATTAGACAGTCTGTGTAAAGACACCTAAATGCCACTTCAGAAGTGCTTCCGTCACATCTTTGCGGTGTCAATTTGGCATTTTTAGTAGCATGAAAAACAAAATATTTTTTTCAAATTGGGAATCCATTAAATGAGCAAAAGGCATGAATGCAATACTGTAATCTAAAGGTTGTGCATGATAATCAGGAGCCAATTCTGATACCGAGTTACATGTCCATAAACTGTACCCTATTGCACACATACAAACACAGAGAGAGAGAGAGAGAGAGAGAGAGAGAGAGAGAGAGAGAGAGAGAGAGTAGAGAAAACCATACAAGAGAAAACACTCAACCTGCCCTGATCTGATGTTTCCAGCACATGTAGATTATATTATGCCATATTAGTCTATTATATTACTTAGATGTATATTTTGCCTCTGTAAATCCAATACTTATTTTATTTTATTTCTAACATATACACTTACATACACTGATTCATTTTGCACTACATGCATAATACGTTTTACATATTTTTATTATTACTACTAGTATTATTTTTCTTTCTGTTAATACATATGTACACTATTTGTAAGCAGCTTTGGCAATACAAATGTATAGTTTCTGTCATGCCAATAAAGCTCACCTAAAATGAAACTGAGAGAGGTGTGTGTGTGTGTGTGTGTGTGTGTGTGTGTGTGTGTGTGTGTGTGTGTGTGTGTGTGTGTGTGTGTGTGTGTGTGTGTGTGTGTGTGTGTATGAGCAGCATGGCTAACATCGCGGTCCAGCGGATCAAACGGGAGTTTAAAGAGGTCCTGAAAAGCGAAGAGGTGCGGTTTAACACCGACACACACGTGTGCGTTTCACATGACAGCTGTCAATCATGCTTTCTGACTCACTCGCGTGCATTTAATGCATTCAGATGACGGACAGATCAGCTGTGAACCACACACACGCGGCTGATCCGGATGGAGCCCGCAGCGGCTGTGATTCGGCTCGTGCATTGGGATAATGCAGTTTAATGTGTGCTTGATTTGTCAGATGGGTGGTTCGGGGGAATATTATGGGATGTTTGTCCCGTCCAGGCCGAATCGCGTTGCTAAACGAGTCCAAACCCGGCGAACAGAATCACATCACAGCTCTGAGCTTCAAACGTGCTTTTTTATTCGATTTCAGAGTGCTTATTGTACTAACTGTACAGTGATTTGTTGTGTATTCCTGTGTGTTGGTGGTGTTTTTAATAAAGGCCTGTGTATGTGTGAGAGTGTGATTAGCCGCATGCTAACGTTAACAGAAGGCCAGCTAGTGCTTCATAAACACACACATTAACTCTTAAAATATCACATTTCACATTTAAATAATATTTTCAGACTCACGACGGTTAATATTTGTGTTAATCTATGTAGGTTTGAAGGGTTTTTTCTTAACTTTAATTGTAGTTTGTGGAGGTTGTTGGTCTGATAGCATCGTGTAGCATCTACGATGATAAAATTAAGAATTATGATTGTACGAACACGCATTTTCATTAAAATCACCTGATTAATGTTTTGGTACTGTGAAGAATACCGTCTGATAAAGTACATGTGTGTGCTGAGAGTTTGTGTGAAACTTTTAACATTAAAACTTCAGCACAGATTATTTGAATTTATTTATTGTACATTTTTTCTTATTCATACACATTTTTTATGTATTTTTATTTTTTTTTTTTTTTTTATTGTTTTTTATTGATAGTTGGAAATTTTTTTTTTTTTATTTGTTTTTGTTTTTTTCATGTAAGTTTTTTATTTTTTATTTTGTGTTTGTTTAATTTTAAGTTTTTTTGTTTTGTTATTTTTTATATGTTTTTTTTACTTACAATGTGTGTTGTGTTTATCCCAGTTATTTGTTGGTGTTTTGGGGAAACATAATTTTTTGTTGTTTATTTTGCATTTTTTTTTTTGTTTTGTAGTTTGTTTTATTGTGTATTGTTGTGTGTTTTTTTTTGTTTTTGTTGTTTGTTTTGTTTGTGTGTTTTGTTTTTATTTTTTTTCTTTTTGGGTTACCACACACAAGAAATTATAGATCAATTATTCCTATAAAACATGAGATATTATTATGGCAAGTTAATGTTTTACCTTCCATTATTGGTTGTTTTTTTTTGTTATTATTGGTTTGCCACAGAGAACACATTAATATGCAAATTAGTTTTTGCAATGTAGATACATTGATAGAATGGGACAACCAATTTGGACATTTGAAATTTGTCTTATATTCATAAAGTATTACAATAGTATATTCAAACTGATTTTGTTTTATCTTAACATAGTTTGAGAATCATCTTTGTACAAAGTTTGGCTAAAATTTTTTTTAAATAGCCTGAAACCTAAAAACTGATTGGTGAATGAAAAAATAAAGACATTGATTTTGCCTATATACATGCCTTTTCATGTCTATTATTTATTTATTTAATTCTCTACTAAAAATCTGGAGAAAATATCTTTTTTCAAAAATGTTTATTTTCTCCATTTGTTTCTTATGCTTTAACTAATGCAATGAAATAAAAAATTAAAAAATAACATTTTTTTTAGATTCTGGTTCTAAGTTATAGGCCACATTCTGAGCAGCATTAGACAGTCTGTGTAAAGACACCTAAATGCCACTTCAGAAGTGCTTCAGTCACATCTTTGCAATTTGGCATTTTTAGTAGCATGAAAAACAAAATATTTTTTTCAAATTGGGAATCCATTAAATGAGCAAAAGGCATGAATGCAATACTGTAATCTAAAGGTTGTGCATGATAATCAGGAGCCAATTCTGATACCGAGTTACATGTCAAAACAAAGTACCCTATTGCACACATACAAACACAGAGAGAGAGAGAGAGAGACGAGAAGAGGAGAGAGAGAGAGAGAGTAAAGAAAACCATACAAGCAGAAAACACTCAACCTGCCCTGATCTGATGTTTCCAGCACATGTAGATTATATTATGCCATATTAGTCTATTATATTACTTAGATGTATATTTTGCCTCTGTAAATCCAATACTTATTTTATTTTATTTCTAACATATACACTTACATACACTGATTCATTTTGCCACTACATGCATAATACGTTTTAACATATTTTATTATTACTACTAGTATTATTTTTCTTTCTGTTAATACATATGTACACTATTTGTAAGCAGCTTTGGCAATACAAATGTACAGTTTTTGTCATGCGAATAAAGCTCACCTAAAATTAATTTGAGAGAGGTGTGTGTGTGTGTGTGTGTGTGTGTGTGTGTGTGTGTGTGTGTGTGTGTGTGTGTGTGTGTGTGTGTGTGTGTGTGTGTGTGTGTGTGTATGAGCAGCATGGCTAACATCGCGCGGTCCAGCGGATCAAACGGGAGTTTAAAGAGGTCCTGAAAGCGAAGAGGGTGCGTTTTAACACCGACACCACACGTGTGCGTTTCACACATGACAGCTGTCAATCATGCTTTATGACTCACGCGCGTGCATTTAATGCATTCAGATGACGGACAGATCAGCTGTGAGCCACACACACATGCGGCTGATCCGGATCGAGTCCGCTGCGGCTGTGATTCGGCTCGTGCTTTGGGATAATGCAGTTTAATGTGTGCTTGATTTGTCAGATGGGTGGTTCGGGGGAATATTATGGGATGTTTGTCCCGTCCAGGCCGAATCGCGTTGCTAAACGAGTCCAAACCCGGCGAACAGAATCACATCACAGCTCTGAGCTTCAAACGTGCTTTTTTTATTCGATTTCAGAGTGCTTATTGTACTAACTGTACAGTGATTTGTTGTGTATTCCTGTGTGTTGGTGGTGTTTTTAATAAAGGCCTGTGTATGTGTGAGAGTGTGATTAGCCGCATGCTAACGTTAACAGAAGGCCAGCTAGTGCTTCATAAACACACACATTAACTCTTAAAATATCACATTTCACATTTAAATAATATTTTCAGACTCACGACGGTTAATATTTGTGTTAATCTATGTAGGTTGGAGGGTTTCTTAACTTTAATTGTAGTTTGTGGAGGTTGTGGTCTGATAGCATCGTGTAGCATCTACGATGATAAAATTAAGAATTATGATTGTACGAACACGCATTTTCATTAAAATCACCTGATTAATGTTTGTACTGTGAAGAATACGTCTGATAAAGTACATGTGTGTGCTGAGAGTTGTGTGAAACTTTTAACATTAAAACTTCAGCACAGATTAATTGAATTTATGTCAGTTTACATTCATTCTTAATCATAAACATCTTAAAAACATCTTCTAAACGTCTATTTGACATCTGATAGGAAACATCCTATAGATGTATAGAAGATGAGCAAACACTCTAAAAAAAATACATCTTGCAGATGTAAATGGAGATGTTAAATAGACGTCTCTGTGATGTACGTGTGCAAGGGACGTGCATTCTAAATCATAAACATCTTAAAGACATCTTCTTAACTTCAATTTGACATTTAATAGGAAACGTCCTATAGACATCTCCAAGAGTGTTTGCTCATCTGCAATACGTCTATAGGTTTATGATTTAGAATGTATGTAAAACTGGCAATATAAAGACATCTATCAGATGTTTGCACACAGCAGATGCTTTCCAGATGAAGTGATCTTTAACAGACCTCTTGCAGACGTTCGTGTGCTATCTGGGTACAGTTGGTAGTTTTAGCTTTGGGGTTTTGGATTTATTGGGTTTGAATTGTGGGTTCAGGTGCAAAGTTTGTGGCTTTGCCTTTAATTTTGTCTGGTTTTTCCACTTTTCCAAACTTTAACTTTGAATTTTGGATTTCCCAACCTTGACCAGATAGCACATACAGTATACGTCTGCAAGAGGTCTGTTAAAGATCTCCTCATCTGGAAAGCATCTGCTGTGTGCAAACGTCTGATAGACGTCTTTAAGATGTCAGTTTACATTGATTCTAAATCATAAACATCTTAAAGACATCTTCTAAACATCTATTTGACATCTGATAGGAAACGTCCTATAGACGTAATGCAGATGAGCAAACACTCAAAAAAAAAAAATACATCTTGCAGATGTAAATGCAGACGTCAAATAGACGTCTCTGTGATGTATGTATGCTATCAGGGTGGAAACCCAATCCAGAATTTCTAGGCATTTTCTGCTCTCAGTTTGGCTGAGTTCTGTGGAATGGGTTTATATTTGGAAACTGTGTCTCTTGTTGACTTATTGTCCTGACATTTTATTTTCACAGACGAGTAAAAACCAAATCAAGGTGGATTTAGTGGATGAGAATTTCACAGAACTGAAGGGAGAGATCGCAGGACCGCCAGACACGCCTTATGAAGGTGAGAGAAAAGATGCTGACTGTGTGTTTCTGAACACTTCTTTATCTCAGACCTGGAATACGGTTTCTGATTGCAAAGATATCTACAGGATGCTTTTTAAAGATTTATTTTTCAGAAATGTTATGCCACACTTGCCAATGGTCAGAATTGAGAAAATGCACTGAAAAAAATCCTTTTCTTTTTCTACTTTTGCATGACTTTCTATCTTTTCTTGTTTTGTAGGTGGCAGATATCAACTAGAAATTAAAATTCCAGAGACATATCCATTTAATCCACCAAAGGTGAGTAACGAGACGATGATGAGGTCGATCTGCTGCTCAAAATACTGGCTAATCTAGTTAAACTGAGTTTGCTGTTACAGACTCTTGCTTAGAAACATGTGAGGCCGTGTTTAATGATTTGTGATATTAGAGTACTGTTGACTAGCAGCGCTGTGTGTTTGTACAAACAAATACATACAGGACCCTTCGTATCAGTTCAGTAGCCAAAGACAAGTTTATTTCACAACATCTCAAAGAAAACACTTTATATATTATGTATATTACACTTTAGGCCAGTGTTATTTTAGTATCATTTATATAGTTTTTGTTAATGTTTTGAATTCTATTTTATTTTTATATTATCTTTTTTTTTTACTTTCATTTTAGTTTGTTTTAGAAATTGTGTTCTGTTTTTGTCATTTTATTAGTTATTAACTAAACTAAAATGAGAAATATTGCCTTAGTTTTTTGTTGTTGTGTTTATCAATTTTATTAATTTATTTTTTTATTTTTTTAGTCTATATAGTTTAAAAAATATTTATTTATTTTAGTTTTAGCTATTTTAGTACATCGTTAAACTAAACAAAAATTAGAAATATTGCCTTTTTGTTGTTTTTTGTTTGTGTATTTTCGTCAATTTCATTAATTTATTTTTTTATTTATTCTTTTTATTTTATTTTGTTTTATCTATTTTATTATATCAAGTTAAACTAAACTAAATTGAAAAATATTGCCTTGTGTGTTTTTGGCAATTTTATTAATTTCTTTTTTTAAATGTCTATATAGTTTTTTTTTTATTTATTCTTTGTGTTTTATTTAGTTTTATTCATTTTAGTACATTAAGTTAAACTAAATGAAAATGAGAAATATTGCCTTAGTTTTTGCTGTTGTGTGTTTGTCCATTTTATTTTATTTAATTTATTATTATTATTTTAAATGTCTATATAGTTTAAAAAAATAAATAAATGGTTATTTTAGTACATCAAATTAAAACTGAGCTTAAATTAGAAATATTGCCTTGTTTTTTTTCTGTTGTGTGTTTTTGTCAATTTTATTCATTTATTTTTATATATATTTTTTAAATGTCTATAGATATATATATATATATATATCTATATATATATATATATATATATATATATTATATATATATATATATAATATATATATATATATTTAGTTTACTTAGTTTTATTTATTTTAGTACATCAAGTTAAACTAAATGAAAATGAGAAATGTTGCCTTGGGAACTAGCTGAAATAAAATAAATATTTTATTTTATTTCTGTTAATGTTTATTTTATTTTTAGTAACAATTTATTTTAATTTTTTTTATGGTTATAGTTTTAGTTAACTATAATAACTGCTTTAGGTGACATGAATGTCTATGTGCAGGAATCCCAATTTTAAAAACAAAATATGGCAACAAACTCGCCAAAATTGTTGCTGATTTATGATTTTGATGAATTAAGAATCATTTTGTACTCACATTGTGACTCTCTGAATTGAAATCATGAGATTCACCTCTACTTTTGACTAAGGTGTCTTTTAACTTTCACTCACAGAATAATTATTCCAATTTTTTTTTAACATCGCTGATGTTTTTCAGGTTCGGTTTATAACGAAGATCTGGCATCCCAACATCAGTTCAGTAACAGGCGCCATTTGTTTGGACATCCTGAAGGACCAGTGGTAAGATCTCACTGAACGCACACCGGAGATCTGAACCGCAGCGAGCGCTGGAACTGAAGCTGTGTGTGTTTCAGGGCAGCGGCGATGACGCTCCGAACAGTCTTACTGTCACTACAGGCTCTTCTGGCCGCCGCTGAACCAGATGACCCACAGGACGCAGTAGTTGCCAATCAGGTAGATGTTTTGGGGGAATGTGCAACAAAAACTGGTGGAAAAATGGCGTTCCTGTAGTGTACACACTGTTCGAAAAGTTTGGGGTCAGTATTTATTTTTATTTATTTATTTATTTTTTATTAATATTAATAAGCACTTATTAAATTGATCAAAGTGACAGTAAAGACATTAACAATGTTAGAAAACATTTCTACTTCAAATAAATATTGTTCTTTTGAACTTTCTAATTATCTATAAATCCTGAAAAATAAAATGCATCACAGTTTCCACAAAATTATTGTGCAGTACAACTGTTTTCAAAATTGATAATAATCAGAAATGTTTCTCGAGCAGGCAATTTAGCATATTAGAATGATTTCTGAAGGATCATGTGTTACTGAAGACTGGAGTAATGATGCTGAAAATACAGCTTTGATCACATAAATAAATTACAGTTTAACACATATTCACATAGAAAACAGACGTTTTGAATTTTAATAATATTTCACAATTTTTACTGTATTTTTTTATCAAATAAATGCAGTTTTAGTGAGCAGACATCTTTTAAAAACATGTATCCTAAATACCATCGTAGTTTCACATGTATGAATGACAGCGCAAACACAATTCAGAAAGTTATCTGCTAGAAAAAAATAATTACTAGCTAATATAAATAGCATGTTTTGAGTCAGTTGTGCTCACTTCCTCTTTTACCATTCTTTACTTCCTGTCTGGCAGTATAAACAGAACCCAGAGATGTTCAAACAGACGGCTCGACTCTGGTCACATGTTTACGCAGGAGCTCCCGTCTCCAGCCCAGACTACACTCGCGAAATAGTAGAAATATTCGTGATGGGTTTTGATTTGGTGAGTTGTGTAAATATGAATTTGAATTTACATTTGTTTTGTAGCTTGTATAACAAAAATAAGATAATTGTGATTTTTTTATCTAACAATTCAAGCTTTTTTTTCCCTCACAATTCTGAGTTTACATTCGGGATGCACCAGAATTTTGACTACCAAAAATGTTCGTCCAGAACATAAATTTTTGATTTCTATAATTTAATGTTATATTTACCTCAGGAAAGACATTCAGTGACCATATCTCGTTATTTAGCTATTAGAAATAACTATAGCAGCATTTTGATAAATATACACACTATAATACGTGTTCGTTATATTTTTACTTAAAGGGGTCATATGATGTGATTTCAAGTTTTCCTTTCTTTTTGGAGTGTTACAGTCTGTTCGTGAATAGATAAGATCCCTAAAGTTGCAAAGACTAAAGTCTCAAATCCAAAGAGATATTCTTTATAAAAGTTAAGATTTTAAACAGCTCGTTTAAACACGCACCACATGTCTACGTCACAGTCTGTGAGTACGTTTACATATGTAAAGGATTTGCCACTGATGATTCAAACACAAGTTTTGAGCAGTTACCTTTTATAATTTGTATTCCTTGGCAGAAACAAACTTCCATACATTGTTATTTATCACATTTCTTGCGGTCTTTCTCCAAGTTGAAGGAGAATCATCACAGACTCGTCTTTCTGTTGCACTTCTGTGTGAAATATTTGACCGGAAAGTGTGTGCTGTGGTTCAGGATGCTCTAATGTAATTTTGCACACTATTATTATGAGGGAAAGTAAATGTGACGCAGCCTGTGATTGTGATGTGATGTTTCCTCCCCTCAGAATCACTGACGTCTGGATCTTTTCTTCTCCTCAGAACGCAGTAATAGTGGCATTGTCGTCGAAATCCTGGGACGTGGAGACGGCGACAGAACTGTTGCTTAGCAACTGAGTCCAACCTGAGGGGCCAAAGCACCTTATCTGACACAATCCCAACCCTAAATCTCCTCAAACCACACTACCTTCATCTTTCTGTCTTGCTCTCTTTCTTTACCCATCTTCTGCCATTCCTCCGTTTGGATTAGTTCATCCCATACTGAGAATGCCGTCATCTTTATGTTGTTCTTAACTTATCTGACTTCATTTCTTCTGCAGAAGTTTAGCTGAATGGTCATGCTGCTCTTTCTTTGTACAAAGGAACTAGCTGGTGATTTGGCAGTAAAAAACCTCCGCCCGCTTTCCTTGTATAATGCAGAATGTTGTGGAAGCTTGTTTCCGCCATGTAATAAAAACAAACAAAAAAATAATAATAATAATAAATTCGGACTTTGTTTCTTGCAGTTCTGTAAACAAAAGTCAAAATTTATTTTCTCTTGCAATTTATATCTCACAATTCTGAGTTTTTCTCAGAATTTATGTCTCGTAATTCTGAGTTTCTATCTCATAAGTCGGAGTTTATGTCTTAAAATTCTGAATCAGTGTCCCAGAATTCCTAGTTTATATCTTACAATTCTGACTTTTTTCCTCTGAATTTTGAGTTTATGTCTCATAATTATGAGTTTGTCTCATAATTCTGAGTTTGTCTCAAAATGCTGTTCGTCTCATAATTCTGAATTTGTGTCCCAGAATTCCTAGTTTATATCTTTCTCCAACTCTTCTGACTGTTTTTTTTAATTTTCCTATGAAATTCTGAGTTTTTATTTTGCAATTCTGAGTTTGTCTCATAATTCTGAGTTTATGTCTCATAATTCTGAATTTCTATCTCATAATTCTTAGTTTATATCTCACAATTCTGACTTTTTCCCCTTGGAATTCTGAGTTTTCATTTAGCAATTCTGAGTTTCTCATAATTCTGAGTTTTTGTCTCATAATTCTGAATTTGTGTTCCAGAATTCCTAGTTTATATCTTACAATTTGGACTTTTTTCCTTTTAGCAATTCTGAGTTTCTCATAATTCTGAGTTTTTGTCTCATTTTTTTTTTTTTTTCTCATAATTCTGAGTTTTTGTCTCATAATTCTGAATTTGTGTTCCAGAATTCCTTGTTTATTTTTTATAATTTTTCAGAGTTTCTATCTCATAATTCAGAGTTTGTCTCATAATTCTGTTTATGTCTCATAATGCTGAGTTTGTCTCATAATTCAGAGTTTCTATCTCATAATTCTGAGTTTGTCTCATAATTCTGTTTATGTCTCATAATTCTGAGTTTGTCTCAATTCAGAGTTTCTATCTCATAATTCTGAGTTTGTCTCCCAGAATTCCTAGTTTATATCTCACAATTCTTCATTTTTGCCTTACAATTCTGACAATTCAAGTTTTTATTTTGCAATTCTGAGTTTGTCTCATAATTCTGTGTTTAAGTCTCATAATTCTGAACTTCTGTCTCATAATTCTTAGTTTATATCTCACAATTATGACTTTTTTCCCTCTGAATTCTGAGTTTTTATTTTGCAATTCTGAGTTTCTCATAATTCTGAGTTTTTGTCTCATTCTGAATTTGTGTTCCAGAAATCCTAGTTTATATCTTACAACTCTGACTTTTTTCCCTAATGCTGAGTTTGTCTCATAATTCAGAGTTTCTATCTCATAATTATGAGTTTGTCTCATAATTCTGAGTTTATGTCTCATAATGCTGAGTTTGTTTTATAATTCTGAGTCTGTATTTCACAATTCTTAGCTTTTGACAATTCTGACTTGTACTTAAGAAAGTCTAAATTGCGTGATTAAAAACTCTCAATTACCTTTAAAATTTTTAGATTATGTGGCGGAAACAGGCTTCCATAGGTTTGGAACAACATGAGAGTGAATAAAATTTTAATTTTCATTCATTTTTGGTTGAACTGGCCATTTTTCTTCTCTCTTTTCTTTTGTTTACTTCTTTTGGGTTGGGTGTGCCTTTTTTCTCTCTGTCTTTTAATAATCATCATCATCATCTCCCTCAAACTGGTCCAGCAATCTGTCTCTAGCCCCGCCCCCTCATGCACATGTCCAATCAGCACTGTGGTCATTCTCCTTCCCGCACAATCATTGGCCCTTTTATCTGGAAAACATTTGGGTTGCATTTTTAAACTCCAGAGTGTCAAACAGACAGTGAAGTGGTTCCTTCACTCATAGATGCTAAACAGTCAAGACTGGAAAAAACCCACACACACGCAAATATACGAAAGACCAGAGTTCATCTGTAAATAAAGCTATTAAAGTCTGTATAAATTAAAGCAATGAGGCAATGCCTTTATTTATTATTGCTTTGTGGAATAGTGAAATAAACACCAGTTTCATGGCTGAGCATGTGATGTTTGGATGATCTGTGTTTTGACTGCAGGTTCTGAGAGCACAAAAACATTAAAAAAAGTCTTTCTGAGTATATAATAACGTAGACAGATAATGGCTTCATATAAATATATATATATAGAGAGAGAGAGAGATAATTTTGTTAGAACTGAAGAAGAAACTACAGTGCAATGGATAAAAATATGCAAAAATTTAAGTATAAGAGCAGTAACACTTAATAAGTTGCATTACTTTATAATTAGAGTGAAGGCTGAATTGATTTTGGTTATGTCTAATGTCTTCAGTATTTTTTTTTTTTTTTTATCTCAGATTTTTATGAATGTGAAATTATATGATTCAGTACCCAAGTTAAAAGTAACCAATAAATAAAAGAATCTGTTAAATGTATTCCAAAAAAAAAAAAGTGAGGGAAGGAGGGCTGAAATTTACAGTAAAAAATAGATAATGTATAATAGCTAATATAATGTTAAATTATATAATGTAATATTATAATTTAATTTAATATATAATTATGTGGATACTCCACCCCAAAATGAATGTCGTTCCAAACCTATAAAAGCTTTGTTCATCTTAGGATCACAATTTAAGAGATTTTGGATAAAAACCGGGAGTCTTGTGACTGTTCCATTGACTGCCAAGTAACTTACACTGTCAAGGTCCAGAAAAGTATGAAAGACATTGTCAGAATAGTCCATCTGCCATCAGTGATTCAACCGTAACGTTATGAAGTGAGGAGAATACATTATGTATGCGAATAAAATAAAAATAACTTTATTCAACAATTTGTCTCCTCTGTGAGCTGTACGCAGGCAGTAGTCTCAGCCTCAGATGTCACGCCCACGGACCGTTGGCTAAATGTCTGATGCATATGGGACACAAAAGTGGAAACACTTCAGGAGTCTCGAAGTCGTCATCGGATTGGTTGAATTCTACAGGATTTCCGGGAGACATGTGTGTCACTTTCTTTAACGTTTTGTCCGCTAACAAAGATGCCGTGATGCCAAACCCCCTAATGAAAGAAGAAAACCATAGTGTGTACAACTGTGACCACGAGCGCTTATCAGGATCAACTAAACACTGGAGTTTCAAATTTATGTGAAATATTTAAAGTTTGTGGCATAGAATCTTTCCAATAGGTCCGAGAGTTTGTTATTGTGCCGACATTTCCACGCCCCAAAACGTGAGGCTGAACAAAACTAACTGTGATTGGTTGTTTGGTCAAACGGCCTCATGGGCGGGCCTTGGCCAAAGAAAGCTGCCATGAATTCCAGACCTTCAGCCATCAGTCTGAAGGTCTGGCTAGGCGAGACTACGCAGGCAGCATATGCTCTTCTGTGTCAGCCGCGCCACAAGGATGCACTGTTTTCATTCAAATCAAAGCGTAAATACACGTAGAAAGCGCATCCTTGTGTTCATATTTTCCAAAATGGGACTACGATGAGGTGGAGAGACAGAGGAGACAAATTGTTGAATAAAGTCATTATTTTTGTTTTATTCGCGTAAAAAAAAGTGTTGTCGGCACTACATAACCTTACAGTTGAATCACTGATGGCAGATGGACTATTCTGACAATGTCTTTCAAACTTTTCTGGACCTTGACACTGTTTTATATTTGGCAGTCTATGGGACAGTCACAAGCCTCCCGGTTTTCATCCAAAATATCTTAAATTGTGTTCTGAAGACAAACTAAGCTTTTACAGGTTTGGATCGACATGGGGGTAAGTGATTAATGACAAAATTTTAATTTTGGGGTGGTGTATCCCTTTAATAATATTATATATGAATACTTTGTTTTATACCTGTATAACAGTTTTTCACCATACAGTGAAAAATATTTTTAAACAGTTTTCCCTCAGAAATGCCTTCTAATTTTCAAAAAGTAACACACTGCAGTTAACTTTTTTTTTTTTTTTTTTGATTATTGGTATTATTATTATTATTATTATTATTTGCAAGCACTTTTTGTATTTTACCATTAAAATAACTTTTTTCAGTACTGTAAAAATTGTTTGTGTTCTGAAATTTACTGTATATATATATATATATATATTATATTATATATATATATATATATATATATATATATATATAGCATTAAAATGAGTATTTTATGTCTCAGTGAGTAATAATGAGATGTAGGCTAAACAATTGTTTACATTATTTACTAGAAATGTGCATGAAGTTTTACTTTACATGTATTATGATATTTTTTTAGACATGGTACCTCAGTGATACTATTTTTGGATATTTATTTATGTATGTACAGTATGTATGTATTGATTGATGAACCGTCGTGAATCAGTTTGAAGTGACATTTATATTTGCATTACATTTACATCATTTAGCACCAAGTACCGCAGTATTACCCTCTCTTTTCACAGATGGTAGCGCGGTAATGTGTTTTTGTGCGTGTGTTTGAGCAGCTCTGGTCCGCACTGTCCTCTGGTTTCAGTCCAGACTGATCGGGCCTCTCGGGTTTCCCTCCGTTTTGTCGTGTTTCTGTTGGCTCGATGCGTATCTTGGTGCTGAAAGAACGGATAAACTCCGTCCCCTGATCGTATGACCCTCATCCAGATCTCACGGCGGGACTAACACGCGCTTTTCACATCTAAAACTCAACCCGGTGCCAGAAGCGCACGAGACTAATGACCCAGATTGCATTTCGCTCCCGTGTCAGTTCAGGACACTATGTAATGATAAAGGTGTCATTTCCGTCTCCATCCCCACATCAGCTCCGTTACCTGTCCGCGCGCCCACCTGTTGCGCGCATGATTGACAGCTCAATAGCGGGCGCGTCCGGTTACCCCGCGCGCAACGCGACACCCAGAGCTCCAGTGTCCGGAACGCCTGCGCGTAACGGGCCAGAACCGAGCGGGATTATCGGTGCGCTGGATGAAGATCCTCGCTGTCCTGCATGAGGCGGATGAACTGCGATCGGGGTGATGGAGAGCACGCGGCGCTTGATGGAGATGCTCATCTTCTCTGCGTTATTGCTGGTTGAAGGTGAGAAATTGACATTCATATTTATATTCTTACCAGATTTTTTTTTATTATTATTTATTAAATAGTTTTTTTTTTATGTAACCAGTGTGGTAGATAATTAAGCATAGGTTGTTGCTAGCTAAGAAAAATACGTTCTAAGAACATTTTCTGAACATTCGAAATGGTTTTTTTGTTTATGCGAACGTTAAATTAACATTCCATTTTTTTTTTTTTTTTTTTTTATCAAATTTATTTTAAAATGTATTTCAGTGGCTTACTGTTTAGGCTAAATACATGAATGGAATGGAGATCAAAACTAGATTCACAATGCTAATGTTTAAATTTGCATATCAGTGTTATATGTATTTATATATTAATATTATATGTAATATTGTATTTTTTGGAACATTATAAAGCATGTTCTTTGCTGAATTGTATTCAACTGTGTTATATGTTCACACGTGAAAAAAAAATGTTTTCTCAAATGTGACAATTTTCTTGGACTGAAATATATAGGGCAAAACAATTTAGATTTTTTTAATTATATATATATATATGTGTGTGTGTGTGTGTGTGTGTGTGTGTGTGTGTGTGTGTGTTCAGCGGCTCATTGTTCTCAGGGTCAATTCGCACACAAGCTCTTGAATGATCTGATGGAGAATTACTCCAGCGCTCTGCGACCGGTGGACGACACGGACAAATCCCTCAACGTCACACTGCAGGTCACGCTGTCTCAGATCAAAGACATGGTCAGTTCAAGCACACACACACACACACACACACACAAACACACTATGTCAGTAGCGTTATATGATGTTACTTAAGGTCAGTTGAGCACAGACACAGACTGCTGTTGATATTAGATGCCGACAAGAGACACAGAGACAGAAAGAGAGAGTGAGAGAGAGAGACATGGATATATCACACGGATGATGTCATGGCTGGTTCTTCTACTGCTAACTCAGTGTAACACACATGTGTATATGTGTGTGCACACATTTCTGTCACTAGGGGTGACAACATAAACCGATACTCATGAATGAGGAAGTTTAAGTAAATTCTGACCTGTTTGTTTTCACATAAATAAGTGTGTGGGATTGAGTGTGTATGTGAGCATGTTTGTGTATAAGAGAGAGAGACAGTGTGTGTGTGTGTGTGTGTGTGTGTGTGTGTGTGTGTGTGTGAGAGAGAGAGAGAGAGAGAGAGAGAGAGAGAGTATATTTGTGTGTACAGATTTGACTGTACTTGTCCAAAATGTCCTCACTATTCAAAAATGTTCTATAGTGAAACAAACATATATGTGTGGATGTAAAGAAAGAAAGTGGGACAAATGTGCACTTTTTATTCTCTTGAATTACTTTTTTCTCATTTTTAAGTGTTCAAATGTTAAATTATCCAGAATTTCTTTATATTTGGTCTTATATAATAAAATTATTTAAAAAAGTGAAAAGTAAAATTTTACTTCATTGTCTGGTTTGTTTGTTTATTTATTTATTTTAATGTTTCTGTGCTATTATTACCACTTTTATGAGAATCTTGGTTTCATGCATTTTTGCTATAATATAAGTTTTATGTGTTTGCATTTAAAAAAAAATGTAGTTACAAAAAATTATCCTGTGCTGAAATTTCAGATAAAAACTATTTTAACAAAAAAAAATTATACTTCACATTTCTACTTAACAACTTTAATAATATCTAAATAATTAAAGAAGTCAAGTCAAAGATTATTTAAAAAGCACTTTTTTTAAAAACAGCAAGTGATTATCAAGTGCTGAACAAATGAAAAGAATAAAAAATATCAATGATACAAACAGTCAACAACGCGAAAGGAGACAATAAGACACCATAAAAACAAAAAAGGAAGCAGCTCTCACGTAGCGTCAAATGCCAGACTATAGAAATTAGTCTTTATGCTAGATTTACAGGTGCATCTCAAAAAAATTAGAATATCATAGAAAAGGTCTATATTTTTTGTAATTTTTTAAAAAAAAAGCAAACTTTCTTATATTCTAGAATCATTGCACACGAACTGAAATATTTCACAAGGTTTTTTTTTTTTTTTTTTTTCTGATGGTTACAACTTACATCTTAGGAAAATAAAAATTCAGTGTCTCAAAAAATTTGAATATTCTATTTTGAGCTTGATTAGTTTGATTAATTTTGAGTATAAATACTGGGTACCTCCTGGGTTAGTTTAGAGCATGCAACCACAATTATGGGAAAGACTTATCTGAGTTGGGCGGCTCTTACTGCGTGACGGAGAGCATAGCACGATGCTTTGTACTCGTTCATGTTCCCCGACAAAAGACCGGCGTTGTATGCGGCAGTGCATTTGTTTACCGCAGCACGGATTGTTCTGTCCACCCACGGTTTCTGATTTGAGAAGGTCGTTATAGTTATTGTTTCAGTTGCTTGCTCGACTAGCGTGTTTACAAGGCTTAATGCTACATCTTTGAACTCACTGATGTCAGATGAACTTGCCCGAAACATGTCCCAGTCTATGTTAACAAGAGCCACCTGTAGCATAGCTTCTGACTGAGAGGACCCTACTGGGAGGAAAATGGCAGCATGGTCCGATTTGCCAAAAGCCGGTAGTGAGTGGGCTTTGTAGGCATTCTTAAACTGAGAGTAGCAAAGATCCAGTGTATTCGGACCTCTGGTCGGACAGGATACATGTTGATAAAAGTTTGACATGACCTGCCTGAGGTTGGCTTTGTTAAAGTCCCCAGCGATGATAAGAGCAGCGTCAGGATGTTTGTTGATGTTGCCGCTGAGCGCATCGTGAAGCTCGGACAAAGCCAAGCCGGTGTCTGCTTGTGGTGGGATGTAAACAGCAGAAACGATAATAGATGAAAACTCCCAGGGGAAGATAGAATGGGTGGCAAATAATAGATAAATGTTCCAGATGAGGCGAGAAGGAGCGTGACAGAGTGGAGATATTCCTGGGCTCACACCATTTCTTGTTAATCATGACACACTATTCCACCTTTGGATTTACCGGCCTCAGCTGTTCTGTCCATCCGTAAAACAGAGAAGTTATCAGACGGCGTTACAGCAGTGTCCGGGACCGAGGTCGTGAGCCATGTTTCAGACAAACAAAGGATGTTACAGTCCCTTATGTCCCGTTGGAAACTTATCCTAAGATCGTCCATATTATTCTCCAGAGATTGGACATTGGCGAGCAGAATGCTTGGTAGAGGAGGACTGTGAGCTCTTTTCCTCAGTCTGTTGCGAATCCCAGAGCGTTTCCCACGGTCTTTCTTGATCCGTCACCTCGGGTGGTTATTCAAGTGGCCTTTGTTCATCTCTGCATTCCGGAGAATCTCAGATGGCCACGATGGGTTGGAGGATAAAGTGTCCTGAAACAGGTCAGTGAAGTGGTGTCCAATGTACAAAAGTGTTCCTTTGTCGTAAATGATCAGTGCAGATGTTATGTGTGTTAAAAGAGAAAGCAAAAGTAAGTAAAAAAGTAAATAAAGCACAATCTAAGCGGAGCGACCTGGACGGCATCCAAACTTGGCGACGCCATCTTGAAATATTTCAGTTTGTGTGCAATGAATCTAGAATATAAGAAAGTTTGCTTTTTAATTAAATTACAAAAAAATAAAGAACTTTTCCATGATGTTCTTATTTTTTTTAATGCACCTGTAAAAACAGCAAGTGTTTGAGCCTGTCTAATGTAGAGGGGCAAACTATTCCAGAGCTTCGGGGCCGCCACTGCAAATGTTCAGTCACCCCTGCTCTTCAACTTTACCCGTGGGACAACTAAAAGCAATGGTCAGCAGACCTAAGTGCTCTTAGTGGAGCATAGAGCTTGATCAAGTCAGACAGATATTTAGGTGCTAAACCCTTAAGAGATTTAAAACCAAATACCAAAATCTTAACCTGAATCCTAAAATGGACAGGGTAACCAGTGAAGAGAGGCGAGAATGTCAAGAATCTTTCATTTCGTTTACCCGTTAGCAAGTGAGCTGCCGCATTCTGGACCATCTGCAGTCTGGAGAGAGAGGCCTGACTAATATCTATATAAAGGCCATTTGTCACGGGGTGCTACTGTGAGGAGCACAGAGCAAGGAACGAGGAGAGGCAATGTACAATTCAAAGTCTTTAATTAATCCAAAGTAAACAGGAAAACACACGTAGCACTTGTAGACACAAACAATTCCAGACAAGGGAAAACAGAACGGGCTAGAACTAAATAGGGCAGATAACGAGGGGCAGACAGGTGAGGAGGATAACTAATAAAGTACCATCTGCAGAACGATGAAAAGTAATACCAAATTTCCTAAAAATATGTCCTAAGGGAAGCATATACAGGGAGAACAGAACAGGCCCCAAAATGGAGCCCTGGGGGACCCCACACGTGAAAGAAGCAGTTGAGGAGACAAAGTCTCCTAAGCAAATTGAGAAAGTTATTTCGGACAAATAAAGAAGGCAGCATTTAAGAGTTTTAATTCTGGAATAATCCATTTATCTTCATTTTTATCAATTCAAAGTTAATTAACAGCTAGTTAGCAAGCACCTGAAGGCTGATGAAGGCCATGGTCAGATCTTTATTTTAAGGTCACATTGCAAATAATTTAACACAGATAAAACGTAGTAGTTAAATTTTTCATGTGAATTTCAAAGTGAAAAGGCTCTCTGAAGAGTCACTCTGATTTGTACATTGAAATTCAACATCCCCTGCCCATCTCTGTGTGTGTGTGTGTGTGTGTGTGTGTGTGTAGGACGAGAGGAACCAGGTGTTAATCGCATATCTCTGGATCAGACAGACGTGGCATGACGCCCATCTGAAGTGGAGTAAAGAGGAGTATGATGGTCTGGAGGTGATCCGCATTCCCAGCAGCCTCGTGTGGAGGCCGGATCTGGTGCTGTATAACAAGTACGCCCGTACGTTCACACTCACACACCTGTTCTTCTTCCACTGATGTCTCTCCACAGCTCTGGTGAGGAATGAGCAGTGACTCTCTGTATTCTCTGTCTGTCAGGGCGGATGATGATTTCTCCGGGCCGGTGGACACTAACGTGGTTCTGCGGTATAATGGTGAGATCACGTGGGACACTCCGGCCATCACTAAGAGCTCCTGTGTGGTGGATGTTTCCTACTTTCCCTTCGACAGCCAGCAGTGCAACCTGACCTTTGGCTCATGGACCTACAATGGAAACCAGTATACACACCAAATCTCATGAATAATAAACATGCTATTAAAGACATTTATAACATATTACTTACACCAAATCAAATACTAAGACAAATAAAAGGGTGTGTAAATTATGACATAATTTTCATTTAATGTAGACTATCCCTTTAGCTAGCTGTATTTTATACATATTTAACAACAAAACTATTAAATATGCTTCTCAACAAATACAATTGAAAAAAATGTTTTCTATAATATGATGATAACCATTAAATAATGGTAAAATAACATCCACACATAAAAACAAATAACAGATAAATAAATAAAAACATATAAAAACTGGATGATTTATAGTTTCTGCAGCTTAAATGTAATATTTGGAAAACATCTTTAAAACATATTTTGGTTAGCTGTCTAATTTCAGAAAACTAGACTTAAAGGAAAATTTGACCCAGAAATGGAAATGTGCTCACCCTCAGGTCATCTAAGATGTAGATGAGTTTGTTTTGGAGAAATGTGGGATTGCATCACTTGACGTTTTCTAGTGTATTTCTTTAACTTCTAAGGTAATCACAATATGACCTTTTTCAGATGGAAACAAATGGAAAAGTGGTCTGATCTGAATCTGCAAAGATCAAGCACCATTTAAACAGCTCTAAAATATAAGGCTGGATTTTGATGTGATGGACAACAGGAGATGAACTTTTTCACTGGAGGATGTGTTATTATGGACACTGGACTTTTATTTGAGTTAAAAACACCTTATTGCTGGATTTGTTTCAGCTTTTGTCTTCTCCAGATGTTAACTGATGGACTGTAGTGCTGTGGATTATTGTGATGTTTTAATCAGCTGTTTGGACTCTCAGTTTGACGGCACCCATTCACTGCAGAGCATCCATTGCTGAGACACTGATGTAATGTTACATTTCTACAAACCTGATGAAGAAACAAACTCATCCCAATCTCGCATGACCTGAGGATGAGCACATTTTCAGTTTTGGGTGAACCGTTCCTTTAAGGATTTAACACTTTGACCCAGGGGCGGCGTTAGGGGTGGGCTAAGGGGGCTGGAGCCCCGAATGTTTTCAGTAAAGCCCCGAATGTTTTTATTACCACCATGCATCAATGAGTTTTCATGCCCAATAAAGTAATTTATATTAGAATTTAAATAAATAAATAAATAAATAAATATCTCTCGACTCTCACGTCTACAGTGTCTGTCAATTTACGCGTTGTCATTCACACCCGACAAAAAACCGCCCACTGAGTCTAGTGCTTCTGACTGACATGTAAACTGGCCAACCATCGATAAGCGTCTGTACGATCCAGCCAATGATATGAGATCTTTTGGAGCCAGGTGGTTTGTTGGCGTGTAGTATTTTACTAGATCAATTTATTTGAAAATTGAAATGGATATTTCAAAATTCTTCAAAAGAATAGACAACATTTAGACGCCAAGAAACAACAGCTTCAGGTATCTGTAACTTTTAATCATAGTATTATATTTCTTTTCGGTTTTAAATTGTGTCTGATTTAACGTTACATTTTGAACATCTAACAGTTAACGATTGCGCAGCACAGTCTTTAGCACACACACACACAGAGCGGTTATAATGTTTGGTTAGCACGGTCTGTGACAGACTTTTCGTGTCAGGGCAACAATTCAATAAACAAGATAATAAAAAAAGACACATTTCGCAAAGGAAATGGTTCCAAACAAAGCATGTTGTTGTGCTCTGCAGCAACACACAGCGGTGTTTACTGAATAAATTTGCTTGAGTAAATGATTCACTGACCCATTCATAAAAACAGTTGCTTACTTTTTTTCTGAATGAATCATCTGTTTCGAACGAATCCATTGATTAAATGACTGACCGACTCACTCATTAAGGCAGTGGCTTACCGCCATCTAGTGGCAAAGTACCATTCTAATTTTTTTTCATAATTTCATATTTCTGTATTCCAAATTTTATATTTGATACATTAGCCTCATAAGATTATTTATGCAATTTGTAAGTTCTGTGTAAGTGCTCCTTCAAAAAATATAAGTGTATAGAGCCCTGTGTTTATAATTATCCTTGCCTTTTAGTGTTTGTGTGTGTATTATATATGTAAGTGTAAGTATAAAGTAAGAATAAGGTAGCCTATAAAATGTAATATGTGCAGGAAGAATGGGTGAATTTTTTTTTTTTTTTGTTATTATAGATTCTTTATTCACCTTTTTTTAATCTATTCTCACAAAAATCATGCCGTTAAGTGAAGACTATTAAAACAATAATAGAGCTGAGCTTACTATTTTACCATGTCTTAGATGAGTCAGCAAGGAAAGAAGAGGCTTTAGAAGGTTAAAGGGATGATCTAGGAACACTGCAGACAGGTCCAAAACACGTGAAGCTTCAGCAGTATACCTTTACCCAATTTGGAACACAGCAGAGAGCTTTTAATAAGAATTGGCTAAATGGATTTCAGTGGCTTGGGTATTCTGTATCCAGAAATTCTGCATTCTGCTTTTCTTGTCGTCTCTTTGGCAAGCATCATATCCGAAACAGCAAAGACACATTAACAAGTGCAGGTTTTCTCCAACTGGAAAAGGGCTTTAGAATCATTCAGAGAGCATGAACAAAGTAGCCTTCATAAGGCTTCCATGACATGCTGGAAGAGCTACAAAACAATTGAAACACATGGAGATATGAATGATGCACAGACTTCAGTAGAGGGTACGGTTTATCTGCCAGACTGAATAACTTGAATCTGTTTACTGTAATGCATAAACACAGAGATAAAGTCCTTTGACCGGTATATCTTTGTAGAGTAAGAGTATGTCAGTGCACTGCTTAATGTTTGCTTCTTATCCCTGTTCTACCAGGACGAGTGTAGCCAGTCAGGGTTGATTGGAAAAGAAAAGAAAACTGAGAGACAGAGACAAAAAAAAAAGCGAGATAAAGACACAACATCAGCATATGTGTCAGGATACAAAGGATAAACTTAAAATAAAATGTTTTAAATTTGTTTTTTATTGTTTTTGTATATTTTAAACAAGGTACATCTTTCTGATTTATTAAAATAAAAAGTCACATACATGGATTTTTCTGGGCTAAGCCCCGGATCTCCACTCACCCTAGAACCGCCCCTGCTTTGACCTATTGGCACAAAATTTGGTGGAAATCATTGTCTGCGTGTCCTGAAGGAGCCTGAAAAGTTTGAAAAAAACGCCACCTAGTGTTCAGAAGATATGGCCTAGTCCAGTTTGTTGGCCAAGAATCACCCGATTAGAAATGAAGGCTGACATTGCATTTCAGGGGCAAGTTAATCAGAAATAGTCAAGACTATCTGTTTTGTAACATGCCCATTTGTCTCCTGCAGGTGGACATCGCCATGGGAATGGACAGCGGCGACCTGTCGGACTTCGTGGAGAATGTAGAGTGGGAATGTCACGGAATGCCGGCCACTAAGAACGTGATCATGTACGGCTGCTGCTCGGATCCGTATCCTGACATCACCTACACGCTCCTGCTGCAGAGACGCAGCTCCTTCTACATCTTTAACCTGCTGCTGCCTTGCTTCCTCATCTCCTTCCTCGCACCTCTGGGCTTCTACCTGCCTGCCGACTCGGGAGAGAAGGTCTCGCTGGGCGTCACGGTCCTGCTGGCACTCACCGTCTTCCAGATGATGGTGGCGGAGAGCATGCCTCCCTCCGAGAACGTTCCTCTGATCGGTGAGTCTCTCAACTAGTGTGTGATGTCACGAAGAAGAATTAAAATGCCACATACATTACCATTCAAAAGTTTGGGGTAAGACTTAATGTAATGCTTTTAAGAAATTAACACTTTTATTCATCAAGGTTGCATTAAATTGATCAAATTTATAATGTTACAAAAGATTTCTATTTCAAATAAATGCTTTTCTTTTGATTTTTCTATTCATCAAAGAATCCTGAAAATTAAAATGCATCACACTTTCCACAAATATATTGTGCAGCACAACTGTTTTCAACACTGATAATAATCAGAAATGTTTCTTGAGCAGCAAATTAGAATGATTTCTGAAGATCATGTGACATTGAAGACTGGAGTAATGATGCTGAAAATAAAGCAATAAGCCCCAAGAAGCCGTGGTTTACAGTGTATTTATAACAGCCGAGGGGCGTTGTTAGGTACGACATGAAGCGGAGTGACTAAAACCCCTTAGCTGTTATAAATTCACTGTAAACCACGGCTTCCCGGGGCTTATTGCTTTTATAAAACGGTTATTCCATATACGTAGTAAGTTTTCACAGAATAAAACAGCAGATAAAGTGTAATGATATTAATAAAAACAGTATTCTTCCACCAAACAATGTAGTTCCTCAGAAACAGTGGTGGTTGCAACAAAGTGGTTGCCGAGCAACAGACAAATGTAAACAAAGGTGTTTGTTACTTTGTAGAGTAATTTACAACAGCTTCGAACACGGCCCAACCAATCAGAATCAAGGACCGGAACTCTCCGCTTTATAATTCAGCTTTGATCACAGAAATAAAGTACATTTGAACAGATATTCACATAAAACAGCTGTTTTGATTTGTAATGATATTTAATATTTTATTTTAGCCTTAGTAAGCAGAAAAGACTTCTTTCAAAAACATTAAAGATCTTACTAACCCCAAACGTTTGAACGGTAGTGTATAAAAAAATCTGTATTTAGTTTATATATTTCATCATTTTTAATAAATTAATTTCTTAATTACATATTAATTTTGAATTCTGATTTAATTCTCTAGTTTTCTACTCTGAACACAGACAAAATATAACAAAAAAGAGATTGACGTCTCTCTCTGTCAGGTAAATACTACATAGCGACGATGACTATGGTCACAGCGTCCACTGCTTTAACCATCTTCATCATGAACATTCATTTCTGCGGAGCCGAGGCCAAACCGGTGCCGTACTGGGCCAAAGTCCTCATCATCGACTACATGTCCAAGATCTTCTTCGTCTATGAGGTCGGCGAGAGCTGCGCGTCTCCGTTCGGACAGATGGAGGAATCCGAGTCCTTCCATGGTCAGAACCACAAGAAGAAGCTCCATCCCAAAGAGAAAGCGAAAGGAGCTCCGCCCACCTGCTGTCCCGACGACGACAAATCAGCTGCCTTCACGCTGACCTTTGACCCCTGCGTTTACTGCGGTTGCCGTGGCAGCAGTGGAATTCTCAGCTGCGACCCGAAGCTGGTCCGGAATGTTTGATTTTTTGGAAGGTTGTTTCGGGGGCAAAAGGGGACGTGTGTGTGAAAGTGGCCGAATGGAAGAAGGTCGCCAAGGTCATGGACCGAATCTTCATGTGGATATTCTTCATCATGGTCTTCCTCATGAGCATCCTCATCATCGGGAAAGCACCTTGAACTGATTGCTGTGACAGTCAGGTGAGAGAGCAGAGCACAGACGTCATATTTAATTGGACTATTTGACATATTAATTTTTGCTGAGTTTTTGTCCACTTTTTACTGACACCACAAAACCCCTTAAATTCACACTGCAAAAAAACTATTTTCATACCCGGTATTTTTGCCTTGTTTTCCAGTATAAATATCTAAACATTCTTAAATCAAGATACATTTACTTGAGAAGCAAAATGTTTAAAAAAGTATCAAAATGAAGTGAGTTTATGCTTAAAACAAGAACAAATATCTGTCAGTGGGGTCAGAAAAATACACTTACTTCAAATGAAAAACAAGATTATTTTTCTGACCCCATAGGCTGATATTTTTCTTGTTCAAATGATAAATTCACCTAGTTTTGGTCATATTAAAAAAAAAAAAAAAAAAAAAAATATCTTAAGTCATTTTCCTTTTAAAATAAACATATCTTGATTTAAAGGAACAGTTCACCCAAAAATAAAATTTTGCTGAAAATGTGCTCATCCTCAGGTCATCCCAGATCAGGATGAGTTTGTTTCTTCATCAGGTTTGTAGAAATGTAGCACTGCATCAGTGTCTCATCAATGGATGCTCTGCAGTGAATGGGTGCCGTCAGAATGAGAGTCCAAACAGCTGATAAAAACATCACAATAATCCACAAGTAATCCACAGCACTCCAGTCCATCAGTGAACATCTAGAGAAGACAAAAGATGAAACACATCCAGCATTAAGATGTTTTTTTAACTCAAATACATAGAGTCTATAATCCATAATAACACTTCCTCCAGTGAAAAAGCTTTCTGGTGTGAATCAGGAGAGAAATCTGCACAGATCAAGCAGCGTTTAAAGGAGCCATGTGTAATGTCTGGCAAAAAAATCAAGTCATACTCCACATTCCATACCAGATGGGGGCAGTATGCCTCAATAAAGTGAATTGGTCTACTCTAGAGTAACAAACGAGAAACGGCATAGTCTCTATGCTCCGCCCCTACCTTTACAACAACCCTAGAGCCATAGCCGAAGCCTAAAGGACGTTTTGCCTCCAGAGGAACGTTGGGTGATGTCAAGTGATTTTAAAACATGACATTCAAGCTACTCCCCTTCACCTTTACCAGTGAATATGTTCATATTCGTTTTGTTCATATTACATTTTGAGTTGTATATACACATTATTTGAATTAAATTAATTTGACAGACAGCATTCTGTCAACATCATTGGTCAACATCAGACAGCTGATGTTGACCAAGCTAGCGCCAACCAACGTAACCAGAGCTGCCAACTCTCAAGCATTCACCGTGAGACACACGCAATTGACTCTTTTCACACGCTTTCAAAAACT
Organism: Cyprinus carpio; assembly: GCF_018340385.1. NCBI lineage: Eukaryota > Metazoa > Chordata > Actinopteri > Cypriniformes > Cyprinidae > Cyprinus > Cyprinus carpio. The sequence goes on along the minus strand of NC_056585.1, from coordinate 28,482,407 downwards.
TGACCGCTCTGAATATAGTGAGTGAGTGCGCGCGCGGCCGGGGCGCTCTCGCTCTCGCGCTCTCTCTCTCTCTCTCTCTCTTGGGTTCATTATCATCGAAGACATTTCAAGCTTCTTAGGTAATGTTACATTTTAGCATCAGCTTGGTAGAGACAGGCTTTTAGTAGATAACAGGTGAAACCGGATCGGATCTGTGGGTAAGTTATAGCTAGCTAATTATCAAACGCAGCTACGGTTAGCCATCGCTAACATTAGCACGTTTATCGAACAGCCTTCGATACATTTCTATGTTATAACTTCCCGAATAAAATACGCAGACATATAAAACAAACTTCTAGCGAAATACTAACAGCATCTTACTTACCAATCCAAAAGAAATGTTGCAAGTTCGGAGTCGAACCTCATTTCTTTCAAGTCCATCAGTTGTCTCCAGCGATGGAAAGCAGTGCCGATGTTTACTCTGTTTCGGCTCCTTTTCTTATCGGATTTGGTTTGTGATTCCGAGCGCGCGTTTGGTTCCCTGTGTTTTTCCCATCCTTCCGCTCTCTTCCCTGAACTGAAATGAAGTAGTGGGCTGTACCTTCCACACGATTGACATCAGGTTCAAGTATGCCCACAAGCCGTGCGAGTTATTCGTGTATTGCAGGTTGGCTGGTGGTTATGTTGCCCGCATACCGCCTCCCATGGCCGAAACTGGTATTACGACACCTGTCGGGGGGGCGGGCCGTGACTAGTAATGCTAATGCTAATTAAGGTTGATATCCTCTGCAGCACTATAACTTGACATTTTTTTAATGACATCATCGCCCTTATTTCTTCTCATTCTTTTGATGCGTGTAGGTCATTTTTTGGATATTTTTACCTCAATTTTTACACATGGCACCTTTAAACAGCTCTAAACAAATATGTGACTGGATTCATTTTGAGTTTCATTTTGATGTGAGAGACAACAGAAGATGGACTTCTTCACTGGATTATGGACGTGTATTTCCAGGACTCCAGAAGCAACAGTTTGAAGTTTAAAAATGTATTTGTGATGGGTTTTTTTCTTTTCTTAATAGATGTTTTTGTGTTTTGTGGATGTTAATTGATGGACTGGAGTGGTGCGGATTACTTTTGAATTATTATTTTTTTGGATGAACTATTCCTATCTTTGTAATGGAATACAAAATAAAAATTCTGAGTGCAGAAACCTTTTTACAACTTCTTAACAAAAAATATATAAGATCTTATAATTTTTTTAACTAACTACAGTCATTTTGTTTTTAAGTCAGACAGATTGTGATGTATTATGCATCATGCTGGAGCCTCTTATGTGTGTGTGTGTGTGTGTGTGTGTGTGTGTGTGTGTGTGTAAGATAATCTGAGTATTAATAATGCAGACTTTTGCCTCTCAATGAGCACATCAGTTATATCAGTCTTTCTGATGAGAGATCCGCTTTTCTTCATTAGAAGGCTGTGACCCGTCTTCATTACAGGAGTCTCTCTCGCACATGTGTAAAAGAGGATATATAGACATATATAGACGATATACTGTATGTTGACACTAGTTTTACATGAAAAATTATGATCATGCACAGGGAATTATGTTGTCGCGTTAACTTTCCAGAAGACCCCGTGTCACCTGTGTGTGTGGGGGGCGGGGGCGGGGGGGGGGTGTTTTACATTACATAATGTTTCATGTTTTTGGCTTATTGTATTTATTTTCCATTTTTGCAATATATATATATATTTCACTCTAATGGAGGTTTGTGTTAATTCATGCACTGGTTTTGTTCTTCTGCTGAAAAAAAGTTGTAAATAATATAGATTCTCTTAAGACATTATACTTGCTCTCTCTATTCATTCAGAGATATTAATTTATATGTTGTATGTTTTAGTTGTCTCCTACTGTCCTATGTTGGACTTCACTGTTAAAAAAAATTAAATGTTAGATCATGCCTCCACACCAGAAATATGAGATCCAGCCCCTCCAGATTATGTCAGAAAATATCAGTTTTGTCTGGTAACAGAACAACTAGTCATCAAGGTCATCTAATACCAAAAACCCCTGACGAGCAAGTCTTGTCTGGTACCCAAACCTCTATGGACGGTCTTCTATCAGCCAAGAAGTGGACTGAGCAAAGCCAGTGAAGAGCAGAAGCAGGAGACGAAGTGATGATAAACAGGAGCAGAGTTTATTGAATAATAGTTGCGTATATTTCAATGCTCAGACACAAATCCAACAAGAAGTGTTTTACCAAACTGCTTCACAACAACATCCCATAAACCTTGAGTTTCCATAAACATCCCTCTTATCTCTTATTAATGAAGAGAAACAGCCCTTGAAATCACGCATCATGCGACTTAACAACAATGGAAAAATAATGACTAATAACTATATAACTAATACATAAATAAATGAATGAAATGAGTATATAAATTGATTCAATGATTATTATACAGGTTTATATGCTTAAATGGAATAATAAAAATATTATAAATGAATGAAGAATAAATGAATATAAAAGACAGAAAGTAAAACAGAACACAATGGTTTGTTATGATAGGACAATATTTGTCTGAGATACAACTATTTGAAAATCTGGAATCTGAGGGAGCAAAAAAATCTAAATATTGAGAAAATCATCTTTAAAGTTGTTCAAATGAAGTTCTTAACAATGCATATTAATAATCAAAAATTAAGTTTTGATATATTTATGGTAAGAAATTTACAAAATATCTTCATGGAACATGATCTTTACTTAATATCCTAATGATTTTTTGGCTTAAAAGAAAAATCAATAACTTTGACCCATACAATGTATTGTTGACTATTTCTACAAATATACCCCAGAGACTTAAGACTGCTTTTGTGCTTCACGGTCACATATATGAATAAATGAAATTAGTATAGAAATTGATTTAAGTATTATTATAAAGGTTTATATGCTTAAATTGAAAAATAAAATGATTAAATGGTAAATGATTATGAATTAATTAATTAATTAATGAATATTAAAGACAGAAAATAAAACACAGAAATATATGATTGTTCTGTTGAAGCACAACACACACAGATTGCCCCTTAATTATATGAAACCATTTGATTACATAGACTGATTATATGCAAGCAAACTTCCATAATCATCATCTAAAACATCCTTTGAAAGCTCTTTCCTTCTATGTGTTCAGAAGAATAGGTCTCTTCTGTCATACAGCTGCGTTCGAGCGTCAGTCAGGAGATTTGGCACCAGTTTCACCCCATAATTTGGCACAACTGGAATTTCCAAAAAATTGTGAAAACATTTTATTTTGTTTAGATTACTGGAGTATATTTTACAAGAAAGTACTATTTTAGTTTTTCTACTTTAAAATCTTACATTTCATTCAATGTGTTAGTTGCCTTTTCTTTGTAATTGTTTGTGAAATTTACTAGCAATTTTTGTACCTCGCAATGTTAACCTTTCAGTTTCGAGATTGAATCCCACCTTTAAATGCGGATATCACTCCTGAAATTTGGCAGTGTGTACATCAAGTAGCAGCATTAATATTAAATGGCATGGGATCTTATGCACAGAAACATGCCTCTGTGTTTAGTGGCTATTTTTCAGATGAAACATTTTCCAAAAAAAAAAAAAAAAAAACTGAACACTAGAAAACCTAAACCTCTTTTAATTCTCAGAAACAATATATGAAAGAAATAAAGGCAAACTGGTCTGTAAAAAGTGAAATGAAAATGACTGAAACATATGAAATGAAAAGAATCATATACAATCAAAATAAAAATTGAAATAAAGCAAATGAACTTTGGTACAGAAATGGTTCTTTCTTTGGTTCTTTCATAGTTATTCCAACTACATTTTTTTTTTTTTTTGGTCAGGTTTAGGAAAACTAGATGCATTTCCAGGTTTTTAACAGTCATTCACGAGTTCACCCTTACATCTAATCTGTTAGCATATAGTAAGCATATTTTGCCGCGCTGTCCTGGGGGAGGGGCTCCGGGCCCGGAATATAGCCCGAACCCAAAGAACTCCCCCTATCCCTAATGTGGGATAAAAATAGATTAGGAGCGAGGAGTTGGGGTGGAGGAGGGATGCCGGAAAACTGTCACAGGACAGAGGTAAGTAGGCTGCATTTATATACCCGTATTGTGCCAGTTAAGATGGTTAGCTAGGTAAGATAGTTGCACCTGTGCCAAATTGGTTGATTATCTGATCGTGCTTCTCCCGAACCTTGTTAATAAAACATCATTAATACATCGGATGAAATCATCAATATATACTATATACTCAACATGGGAATGTGTAATTATCTCATACAACTGAAGCCAAATTTACAGATTAACATAAAATCTGTCTTTTGTCACTTAATCAGAATAACTGTGCCCTATAGCCCCAGTTTTTCTTTTACTGCTGTTACCATTGCTTCCATTATCTGTGTTGTTACTCTTACAGCTTCTACTTTTGCTTTTATTCTAACTATTGCAGTTGCTGCTGCTCCAACTGCTGCCGCTGCTCCTGCTACTCCAGCTGCTGCTCCTCCTGCTGCTACTGCTCCTGCTCCTGCTATTGCTCCTACTCCTATTACTTTTAGTACTGTTTTTCCCCAGTCTTTAAAAACCTCCCATTTGATCTTTTCCTGGGCTTGTTTATACATCTCATTAGTGTAGTGCTGTCCTCCATTCTCCTCCACCATCTTCTCAATCTTTTCCAGCAGTTTTGTGACCTGAGAGCGGTTGCTCATGTCTTCATTATTGAATGAGTGAAATCTGTCACCACATGAATGAACGACAGCCATGAGATTTTGACTTTTTTTGATATACTTATCTTTTCCAAAGTTCTCCTGAATCCATTTCACTGTGTTTTTCTCCTCGTCTGTGAATCTCACATCCAGTCTGATGACCAGCAGGAACGCATGAGGACCAGGAGCAGACATGTAGATGCAGTTCTCAATCTCAGCCTTCAGTTCTTCTTTTTGACATTTTCGGTATCAAACATGCCTGGAGTGTCAGTGATTTTTGATGATCTGGTCACCATTCTTCCCTTCTCCACTAGCACAGATTTTAGTTACTGATTCTAGTGACCCAGCGTTCTGAAAATGCTCTTTACCCAGTATAGTGTTTCCAGTTGAACTCTTTCCTGCTCCAGTTTTTCCAACTAGAACAATCCTCAGATCTGATAGTGAGAGAGGACTTTTATTAACACATAATTTACAAACAAACAAAAAAGAAAATATGACATAATATTAAATGTATGGTTAACATGACATACTATATAAATTTATATCTTTCTCTGGATCACAAATAATCCATCCACAATTGTGTGACTGCAGTCAGTATAACCGAACACTGCATTTAAAAACTCAGAAATCTGTGCAACCATTTCCATGTCATCATTTACTCATCCTCAAGTCATTCCAAACATATAAAACTCTTTCTTCTGTGTAGCATTATAGAAACTTTAATGAATGTCCCAGCTGCTCTTTTCAGAACAGTGATGTGAAATCTGCCACTTTTCAAGCTTCATAAACCACCAAAAATGATGAGACACAATGTAATATCATTATATAAAGTACGAAAAATCTTTATCAATGGCAACCCAGGACATTTAAAATGCCGGACTGCATAAGCATCCCTTATGTTTGTATCTAATGATAAAGTAGGAGTATAATGCTAAGTCCATCAAATTTATTGAGCGGACTGATGGATTCAATCAAAAACTAGAATGGATGAAGTTCTTTGTTATTAAATTTGTTACATGCACAGATACATGATCTACCTTTTCATGCCATTAGAGACAAACAGTTCAGACGCATTTGCATATGCACAGACGAGATACTGTCATTTTTTTGAAAGGCAAATTTTGAATCCTGAACCGACAACTTCAGTATGTTCCTTGTTCCTGCTTTCTGACCATTAAGCCTAAAATCATATTACTTAGTTTGCCTTTATAACAAATTATGTACTGTTATTATTTGAACAGAAGTTATGTGACACATTTACTGTGCGTTTTTTGTTTAACATTATCAGCATAACATTGTTACAGCACTCAGTTTACAGTGTAGTTTTATTTGTTGACCTGTATTCTACATCTGTATACTGTATATACTGTTTATCATAATGACTAGAACCAAAGGCTTTGCAATCATATGATATAATGTTACCAATATTCTCTCTATGAAATGAACAGTTACAATGATTCAGGATTTCTCACTGTTATCACTAAATCAAAGCCTAATAGTCTAATTCTATATACTATTAATATAATTTAATTGTAAGTTAATTTAGTCTTACTGACCTGTATCTGTTGATGCCATTATTGTTTTAAATAGTTCTGCTGTTGTTGTACTGAATGTCAACCTGAAGTATGAACTTATGTATTTGAGCATTTACCTATTGTTCTTCAAAAAAACTCCACCTCTCTCTCTCTATTGTGCATGTTGGGAGTGCGAGGTGGAGCTGGAGCTGAGAGCGTGGTTGAGTGAATGTGATCTTTCACTTTTTCTTATTACAGTCCATCTCAGTGCTCTGATCATTCTGAGGCCCCATTCACGCATGGTACATCTTTCTTCAGAGGATATACACACATCATCAATATCTCAGATATTCATCCTGAATATCTTGGAAGCATTATTAACTTTGTTGTTACAGATTCAGTGTGACATATGTGACCGGTGGTACCACATGCAATATGTACAAGAGCCTGACCCCATGATGCACTATAGCTGTGCAGCATGTCAATTTGAATCTCCACCTCCCCTGCCTTTACATTATTAGTGTTTAAGTTTTTGTTTAGTTTAAGGTACTGTTAACCTGATATTACCTCACATTGTTTGAAAAATAAAGCATTTCATTGCAAATGAAAGCATTGGTTTTATTCATATATGTAGAGTATGTATATAGATTCTACAAATGTAAATTTATTTTCCATTTGTGGTAAAACCACAAAAAAAAAAAAAAAAAAAAAAAAAAAAAGGTACTTGGAAGGACAGATAAGTTTACCTGAAATGGTTTGATTGTTGTGTCGGGAATTTACCTGTCGGGAAATACTGTACATAGCAATGGGGTCACATATTCTGACGGCCCCTTTAAAAACATTAGTAACCTGTTTTTGTGACATTGGCTTCATGATCATTGTTAAACATTTAGGCTACGTTGCATACAAAATGCAAAATAGGCTACTCTGCAAACAACAGTATTGTGTTCATTCTCATGGTTTAATAAGTCTGTTGAATAACGAGCATTTCTAAACTAACATTCCACACAGTCACTTTAATTTTTATTTATTTAAGAAGCAGTTAAGAGTTTGTACAAACATATTCAAAAACATTCAAGAGTATCTACATTAGCTTACATAACACTTAAGGCTAAAACATGAGCAGAGGAATTTTTTTAATTAAAAAATAAAAAAGTAGATTTTTATCCACTTAAAACTATTAGAAAATGAATAAATAAATCCAAATCATTTAATTTAACAGATGTACTGTTCATATTAGACCAAGCTTCTGTCCTGGATAGGCTATAATACAATAGAGGAGGTTGCACATTGAATTAAAAACTATTCCCCTTAGATGTAAAAATGGCACGCTAAAACATGTTCTTTCTTTTAGATGGCAGATTTACATGTTTTTGAATTCCCCGGAACGTACTTTGGAAGTTTCTTTCCGTATTGCTCATGGAGAGAACTCTATCATGATATATGCCAGTACTGACAGCATGAGGTGTTTTGATTGCGGAGATTTCGGCCATAAGCGCTTTACATGCCCACATAAAAATGAACAATACGCATCCACATCTCGAGCCGAGATGAATAACACAGAAACAATGAGATTCCAAGAGCAGGCCAAAGAAGTTACAGATGAAATAAAGGGGCAGCAAGAGGTGAGTGAGTTTAATGTTATTGTTGGCGATGTGGAAAAACCTAGCGGCAGTACTCCTATTGACAAAGATGTGAGTGTATGTGATGAAGTTGTTGAGCATGAAGCTCAAAGTGATACTAAAGATGTGTGAGAGGGTATTGTTACAGGAGACGTAGGTGGTTCAGAGGAAAATATGGTTGATGAAAGGAAGGATTTGTCACAGTGCACTGACGATTGGTTTCAGAGATGATGAGGAGCAATGGCCTGATGTTGCAAAAATGGTTGATAAGGATTTATACTTATATTTCTTGACCAAACTAAAGGAAAAGCTGGTGTAGAGAAAAGTGATTTTTTTTTCCTGATATTGAAAAGTTTGTTTATTCTGTTATGGTGGTTAATAGAACAAGTAACTATGATGAACTGTCACAGCAGAAGCGCTTTCGTCTTAAGAAGCACTTAACTGCCATAAGATCAGGTAGAAAATCAGGTAAAGCAAAGGGGAAATCAAAATAATCATGATATTTAAGAACTCCTTTTTCTTTCTTTATGTTTTCCCCTTTCTCTCTCTCTTCTTTATGGAAATCTTGAGGGTGGGATCCTTAAACATAAATGGATTGAGGGATGGAAAAAAGAGGAACTTTTTTTTTGATAGAATTCATAAGGATAAGTATCTGGGTATTGTATTTTTGCAAGAGACCCACAGTGATTTTAGCAATTAAGTTGATTGGGGTTTGAGGTGGGAAGGGGAGAGAGTGCTTAGTCATGGGATTAATCTTAGTGCTGGTGTGGCTGTGCTTTTTTCTCCTGCTCTTAAAGTTAAAATTCTGATGAAAACTGAAATAGAGCCAATAAGACTGGTAGCTGTTAGAGCTGAAATTAGTAACAAACTTGTTTGTTAATATCTATGCCCCCAACAGTGGAGCAGATAGATTACAAGTTTTTGTTAAGCTAGAGCAATTTTTAAAGCAGCAGCAGGATGGGGACCTTATTATATTAGGAGGTGATTGGAATTGCACTTTGGATTTCATACGTGATAGGAATGGTGAAGAACCTCACATGCAGTCAGCTTCTTGTCTGGCCAGCGTTGTGAAAAATCTAAGGTTTTAAGATGTGTGGAGAGATCGCAATTATTTAAAGAAGTAGTACACTTGGGTGAAAATTAATAATGTTAGGGTTTTTGGTGCATGGTTAGACAAGTTTTATGCATCACATAATGTGAAAAATAGGGTGGTGCATACATCGATCATTCCTACATATTTGTCCGACCATAAATTCATCACAGTTGAGTGTACATTGGTGAACAGGATTCACAAGAGCTACTACTGGCATTTTAACAATAAGCTATTGGAAGATAAACATTTCTGTGAGAACTTTAAATGCTTCTGGGAAACTTGGAAGAGTGAAAAGTGCCTATACGAAAGTGCTAGCCAATGGTGGGAAATTGGCAAAGTGCATATAAGAACATTCTGTCAGCAATATGCTACCCATTCTTCTTTTGTTTTAAAAAAGACATTAGAGTTGCTGGAAAATTAAGTAAATGACATTGAGAAGAGTATGACTGTCAATGATGCTGTAAACCTACAAGAGCTGTGGACTGAGAAAAAGAATCAGCTGAGTTTTATTTTAAATGAAAAAGTTAAAGGGGCTCTTGTAAGGAGTCATTTTTTAACAATAAATGACGGATGGTCTGACATCTTATTTTTTTAACCTGGAGCATAAAACAGGACAAGGAAAACTGATGTAGCCTACGTTTTAAAAGACAATGATGGTCAAGATACTTCAGATCCTGTGGTGATGCACAGGCTCACTGTGGATTTTTATTATTGTTATTTCAATGATGTTTACCTAAAATTAGTGGTAAATAAAGAGATTGTTAAAAGTCTCTCTCTCTCTCTCTCTCTGAGTGCATGCTGGGAGTGTGTGGAAGCTGAAAGCGTCGGTGAGAGTGATTGTGGAAAACTTTTGTTTTCAAACTTTTTTTCCAATTTTTCTTTTACCCCTCGCTAGTTTGGTTTATAAATAGTTGGAAAAAAGGTTATAATTTTGGGTTTCGCAGATGAATAAGGCTGTCGTCGTGTTTTTAAAATCAGACTCCCTTGTTAATCAGTTGACTGTGAGTGGAATATAGGTGAGGGAAGCGTTTGTTACGATAACCCCGCTATCCGCTCCAGCAACGAAAAATCATCATTTCAAACGTTCCACCATGTATAGCTAACGAAACCATCACGAAAGAACTGCGGAGGTTTGGAAAGATCACAAGCCCTGTAAGAATGATTCCACTTGGATGTAAAAACAATGCGCTTAAGCACGTTCTCTCTTTTAAACACCAAGTCTTTATGTTTTTGAATTCACAGGATCGTACCTTAGAAGTCTCTTTCTGTGTTTCTCTTTCACGGGAAGAATTCATACATACAGCACTGAGAGCCTTAAGTGTTATGAACGTGGAGACTTGGGCCACAAACGCATGTCCGCATAAAGATGACCAACGTGCATCTACTTCTCGTGGGGATGTAAATGATACCGATCAGCAAAAGAGTGAAAGTGAAGAATAGAGAACTGAAGATTAGGATGAAGGTCCTACAGAGGAGGGCAAGATGCAGGAGGTGAATGTGATTAATTTACATGCTGCAAGTGTGGAGCAAGCTGAATTGTAGTTCTGTCTCTGATATACATGGAGATGTTACAGATTAGACTGCTTCAGAGTGAGGCACAGAGTGGTGTGGAATATGTGTGTGAAGTTAAGGATGTGGCACAGGCTGAAAATTTAGAGCGAAAATATGGTTCATGAGATGGATAGTTTATCCCAGTATACGGATGATGGATTAGGAGATGATGAACAGTGGACTGGGGGCTCCAGATAAACTGAAAGATTTGTACACTGTTGAAGAAATGCATTTCTGGATAAAAATAAAGGTAAAGCTGGTGTTGAAGTAATTACTTTCCTGATATTGACAAACTGCTTCGGTTATGTGGGCTAGGAAGGTGAGTAGCATTGATGAACTCTCATAACAGAAGCGGTATCGTCTGAAAAAACATATTACTGGTCTTAGACGTGTTAGAAAAAGGGGGAAAAGCGGGGGGAGAGATGGGTATTAATGGATTTTTATGGTTTCTTTTTTAACGTTTTTTTTTTTTTTATTTTTTTTTATTTTTTTTATTTTGATTTTGGGGGTGTTGTGGGTTAATGTAAATGGAATGAGGGATGGGAGGAAAATTAGTTTACTATCAGAAATAATACGATTGAAAGATTTGAGTGTTGTTTTTTTGCAAGAAACCCATAGTAATCAAAATAATGAGGCTGATTGGGGCTTGTGATGGGAAGGAGAAAGAGTTCTTAGTCATGGGACTTATTTAAGTGCAGGAGTGGCTGTGCTTTTTTCCCCTGTTCTCAAAACAAAAATTTTATCAAAACATGAAGTGGTATCAGGGAGATTATTGGCTGTAAGGGCTGAGATTAAGAATTTGCACTTTCTTTTTGTGAACACTCTACGCTCCTAATATAGGAGAAGACAGAGTACAGTTTTTTATTAAACTAGAGCATTTTTAAAAACGCAGCAGGATGGTGATGTTATTGTACTAGGTGGAGATTGGATTGCACTTTAGACTTTAGGACACAAGATAGGATTGGAGAGAAGAACCTCATGCAAAGTCAGCTATTGTTTTAGTTAATCATCTTTTTCGTTTTGATACTTTAAAAGCTTTTGGTTTTAGAGACAATTTTATCCACAAAATAAAACTGTTGTATGCTGGGGTGGGGCCACATGTATGATTAAAATGGCTGGTGGCCTCAGTATTCCTGTAAAAGTCAAACGAGGCATTCGGCAAGGTTGTCCTATTTCAGGTCAACTTTATAGTATAGCCATTGAACCTTTATTAGGTAGACTGAGAAGACAGCTAACAGGTCTACAGGTCAATACATTGGATTTTACTTTATAGTATTAGCTCTCTGCATATGCAGATGACGATACAGTTTTAATCAGTAATCAAAATGATGTTTGATGAGTGTGTAAAGATGGCTTTGGAATGTTATGGGAATGCGTCTTCAGCCAAAGTTAATTGGCAAAAAATGTGATGCTTTGTGGTGTGGTCAAGATTTTATTAGTCCATCATTACCTGGTAGTTTGCAGTGGGGGAGAGAGGGATTTAAATATTTAGGTGTTTTTCTAGGGACAGATTTGGGATGGACTAGTGGAAAAAGTGTGTGCTCGGTTGTCTCACTGGAAATGGTTGCTACCCCAGCTGTCCTATAGGGGGAGAACCCTGGTCTGTAATAACCTGGTAGCATCATCTTTGTGGCACAAAATGATGATTTTAGAGCCTCCAGAAGACCTGGTAAGAAGAATTCAACAGTGCCTGGTGGATTTATTCTGGTCAGGACAGCACTGGTTGAAGGCACCAGCGCTCTACCTGCCAATACAGGAAGGAGGACAATTAAATCCAGAGTCAGAGCTTTTAGACTCCAGGCGGCTCAGAGACTCCTGTATGAAGAAGATGTAAGCTGGACTGAGGTGGCAGCCTAGATAGCCCTGTTGAAAGAGAGCAGAGCAATATGGGGTTTAGACCCGTACATCTGTTTTTACTGAAGTGTACACATGAACCAAACTAAACCTGGAACGGACTGGACAACCTTTTTTACAGATCAATGTTAAATACAAAAAATCGTCGACATTATTTCAGGTTTCTCTCGGGAGCCAAATGGTGTTGATACGGGGCTATGGCCTGCGAGAAGAACCACTGTGTTTTTTAATTACAGAGCACTGAATTTAGAAGGGCTTTTAAATCAGTATCCCCTCAGGAAAAATGATGTGGACTGCAAATATTAACCAAAATTGGACATTTTCTTTCTGAAGAAGGATGGATTTTCTGCTGAAAAGTTTGGCCTTTAAAACTGGGACATAGAGATCTCTCAGGAGTGGCAGACTGAACTGTTGACACACCCACAAATCTATTGAGTTTCTTACCATCACTGCGTGATTATGTAGACTGTTAATCTAGAGTACACAACCGGGTGAAGAAGAGGAGAGTTTTCTTGTCTATCCCCGGATCCTGGAATTAGTTCAGCTGACATTAAGAACATAGGCAAGAAAATGGAAAATGGCATTGCTTTCTTTTCAGAACAAAAACCCACCCCAGCTGTGACTTTTTTAGACTTGACTGGAAAAGAAAGATTTTTATGTACGTGTGTAAAGGTGTCATCATAACCCTCTTCAGCTTCAGAATGTGAAGGTTATTTGGTCTAAGTGACCACAGGGAGTTTTTTGGGTCGAACAAGGTGACTATTTCCACCCCCTAAAGGTTGCTGGCGGTATCCTTGTACAATACCTCCCGAATTGAGAAAAAGAACTGTGGAGACCTACAGTGGAGGATTGCGCACTGGTATAATAGCCCACTAAATAGACCACAGAGCACACCTGATCGATACCACACAAGTCACCAGGATGGGGCTGTCCTATTCTTGGTAAAGTGTGCACATGATTACAGCCATTATTTTATAAAATGAGAAGCACTGGTGCGTCAAACATCTAGGAGAATTATTTGCACCTGAAAGGAGGTATATTTCTAGGGCCCAAAGTTACAGCAGAAGTAAACTTTCAGAGTCATGTTCCTATTTTAAATTTCTTATTTGGGCTAAGGCAAAGAATGGCTATAATGGTTGTCAAGGAAAAGTTTTAGCGTTTAAATTGAATGATCAACTGATGCTACTTTTAATAATTAGAATGGATTAATAAATCCTGTATTAGCATAGAGTAGTACGCTATATATAAATGATTAAATGATCTGCAGATAGTTCAAATATAAAGGGAATGGTAATCAATGCATTTTTTGTGACAGACAACATGACTGATGACGTTTTTGTGTTTTTTTTTTTAAATGTTTTGATGAATGTTGTTTTATATAATTGTGCTAAAAAAAAAAAAACTATCTGTGATGGCCATTTATAATTTTTAACGTTTTGTATATAAAAGTAATACCTTAAAAGTCAAATCCTCTCTCTCTCCCTCTTCTAGGCTCTGTGTCGTTCCCAAACTGTGCATGGACTCCGAAGACTGCATTCAAAGGCCGATTGTGTCACCACAGCACCACGAAGGCAGGCGTATTTCGAAAGTGACGTCAAATGTGCCCTCTGTTTCCCAGGAAAATGAAGTTATCTGATGGACACTTCGCACCATACCATATCCCAGAATCACTCGCGAGCAGATGACGACAGTGTTTATATTCAAAGAACATGGCAGGTGAGAGTTCTGTGGGGGAATTCAGATTGAAATGTAAGTATTGTGTTTTCATTTACTCAAATACCCTAGCGAAAGATGTGAAAAGCCAGGGTTTTTTTTTTTTAACACAAATCCCACAAATGATTTAAGACAACTCTCACTTGTATATACGAGGCAATAGGGCTCTCCCTTTGTTTCTTTGTTTTTTTGTATTCGGCAGAAGTCATTTAAGGATATGTCTACAGATGTTTGTGTGAAAACCTAAACTTTAGCACTAGCAGGTCAGTATTTGTGTGGCTGTCATATTTTGCTAATGTATAAGAGAATTGCAGGACCTGTCCTTATTTTTTCTCTATAAGTGTTTTCCATTTTCTCTTGTTTTTAGTACTATCTGGAGAAAAATGAGCCTGCCTGGGGAAAGACTTTAAAAAATTTACAAAGTAAGCAAGTTAATAGATAGATTTTTGGCTGAAACATTCATTGTGGCCTGTTTGTATGTTGATGTAAGAAAGAATTTTCAGGGATCTTAATTCAAATAATAATACATATAATCATTACATGCCTATAGGACATAGAACACTACATTATTCTACCATAATATTATTTAAAAACCTGGTGTAGTAACTGTGTGTTTGTTTAATAGGTTTCAGTTGAAAAGAAGCAGATGTCAGACTATTTGTAAACAAAGCTTGAAGACCCTGCAATATATGGAATTTGGGAGTTACCTTTGGCCTGTATTGGGAGTTAACCGCACTTTACACAACGTCAATAGCATTTCAGTAATACTACTTTATTTGTGCTGTAACGCGTAGTGTTAAGGCATGACTAATCACATTTTCAGTAATATTTTACTCCGGTACACATGTTCAGTAACGCTTGCATTACAACACACTTTTATAGCCCAAAATTTTACATTTTTGTTCAACACAAATAAAAAATAAACAAAAACGGCAAGACCATAAAACATTAATGCAAATTCAAAAATTGCAAACAAATACGTTACTATTTCCTGTTTCGGTCAGTCCAATAGCCTGCGTGTGGTGTCCACGTTTGGAAATAAAGGACTAAATGACAGCCTCTGATATATCCGGTTTAGCGATATTTTTGTTTTATTATTCATCTCGCCTCTCCTGGTGGATCAACTTTGTTCTATTGCGTGTGGACATATACACACATCAGAAAATAAGGTAACAATGGCTTGTCACTCGGGGCTTTCCATACCCTAAGGGTTAACAGCCGTTTGTACCCTTGGTAGTAGGGTACTTAAGTTTAGTAACACTTGTGATTTGTACCTTAAGAGACCATTTTTTTTGTACCTGTGGTGACAATTTTGTATCTGTAACATTAACAAGATACAAAAAACTGTACCCTTCAAAAAGGGTAAAAAATTGGCTTTGACAAGGTAAAATCATCTGACTATAATGAAATATATATATATTTTACACACACAAAAATGCATCACTACGCTGAATTAAAATCAGAATTTATTAAATCATTTTCATTTTCAAATTTTTACAAACATTTCACTTTTAAACACAAGGTCCTAAACTGTGACATATAAAGGGATCATCAACTGAGTAAGTGTCATTTGCCTGAAAGTTAATTTCATATCGCACTTCGCGTTTGATGTATCCTTGTTGTCCTCATCAGTGAGCATGTATTGGCTTGTGTGTGGTCTCTTCTACTATGTGCAATAAAGCACTGTGTGCTTGTTGTCGCAATGGCAGATCAAGACAAAAATAAATACACACTCAAGGTCAGCTCCTCCAAACTGATTTTATTTTATCTTAGTCTTTTCATATACAACCCATCTGGCCATAATTTTAAGGCAGACAATAGGTAGTGACAAATGTCCAAATGTAGCGCCTTTTTGAAGATGTTTTTCAGCTGACAGGATGACCATTTTCCAGGGCCCTTGCAGCCTGTGATGATGGTGGAATCAAAATGAATAGGAGACCAAATGATGCAATATAGCTGTCCCATTCTAAATAACAGATATGACAAATTCAGCAAAAAAAAATGCATGAACAGAATATAGATGAAAAGAAAAACAAGAAAGAAAAAAAACAAGACAAAAAAGTAAAAACTAACAATAATTGACAACAACATCTTTCTCAGGAACCATTCTGCCTAGTTGATTTGTGTGCCCACACAGTTGGCGCTCCCTGGTCACAACCTGACATTAGCACGCATCTCGGGTGACACATATGGCCACAAGCCCACATTCGTTTCATTACAGAGTTAGTTAAAAAAATTAAAAATGTCATCAGTGGTACCCAGTCCAAGACTTTTGTTATCTTTGAAACCCACATGAAGAGATTTTACACTGAAATAAGATATTCTGTCCCCTGTGAAATGGACGGTTACCACCCGCAACGACCACTGATTAATGACTTCATAAACTCCATAAAAGAGACTCTATCCAATGTCTGTGAGACGTAATTCCATACTCTGTAAGTTGTTTAGGGTCAATTTTCTTTGTTTCGTTTAGTCTTTGCCCGGACTCAATGTTTAAATGTCAATTTTTTTTTTAAAAAAAAAGTAAATCTGTTCATTGTAAGTGATCGAGTCTCTTTCCAGAAATGTGGACTAACTGCTCGATTTTCTTCGGATTAGTTTTATGTATTCTTTAGGAAGTTATCTTGAAGTATCAAGTCATGGTAGGTTGTGGTAGACTGTGAGGGAGGAATTTTTTCTTTTCCTTTATTTTTGGGGGGGGGGGGGGGGGGCTGGGCGGCCGGGCCTCATTTAAAGGCTTAATTTGTGTTTTGAAAATGAGTGCAATGTCTTGCAGGTTTGGAATGACGCAGAGAGAGAAATTTCAATTTCCATTTTTGGTCACGCTGACCATTTATCTTTTGCAGGTTTTGTTAAATTGAATAATAGTAAATTTTCCCAGGTAGTGTGAACGAATTAAGCTGAGATGTATGTGCCTTCTTCTAGTTAACCTTTGAATTTATTCATATTCATTTTGTGCGTTTTACAAAATTTGACTACTGCAGCGACGCAAATCATATATATAATGACACAGACTCACAATTCTGGTCGTCATCTTCATGCTTCTGCTCCGTTCTTGAAGGGCTTTACCAATCACTCCACGACTCAGTGTCCTCCCGAATCCCTGTTTGCACTCGTAGTTTGTGAGGGAGCTCTCCTTCCACTTGCCACCTAAACGCAGAAGTTCTGAGCCTCTTTTTCTTTTGAACAACGGATTAGAAAAAAATAAAATAAAAAACCTCTCATTTCAGTAATTTAAATAAGTAAAAATATGAATAACAATAATGGTGAGTTACCCCTAATTATGATTATGCCTGAGAACTGGCTATAATACTGTTGGCAAAATCGTGACACATTTGCATGATATACCTATTATATATATAATAATCTATTTTTTTTACATCCTTCATTCTCCGCCGGTCCAATTTAAATGAAACACTCTGTTCAAGATTCACATAGAGGCCTTAAAACAATTTTCAGCATTCAAATTTGAATTTATTAAACTCACTTTTGACATACTAAATTTTTAAGTGAGTAACGAGTAATAAGGCATCTTAAAATGAGCAGGTGCCCCTACATTGAAACAACACCCGTTGACTACAGTTAATAAAAGCTTTTAAACCGTTCTAAAACAGAGATATTGTTTGGCAATATATTGGAACTGAAAAAAGGTTAGAATAAAACCCTGACAACATCGCACGGTGAGATCAATGTCAATGGCACGTCGAATTTTTGCCAATCGTGAAGCAGCATGCAGTGCCCCGTCATCAGTTGCGCCTGCACGCTGACTCTGGAGCAAACTCCGCGACGGCTGTTCCTCAGATCACAGCTCTCAACTCCAGTTACTTTGATGCGTACCTTTCTACTTTGTGGCACTCAGAAAACAAAACCAAAGTAGTTTTGCACTTCATCTTTTTTATAAGCCAGTAAAAAAATAAATAAAATAACCAAAAAAAAACACTTTGGTAATTGACAAATTGGGGTGAAGCTATTCCTACTTAGATTTGGTCAGTTAATATCGGGAACCACGTGTTTGTGCTAGTAACCACCTTGAATGTAATTCCCTATTAATGAAGATGGTCTTAATACATTTGTTCCCCGAATAGTCGGACATTGTGATTTCACTGCTGAGGAATCCAAACCTGGAAAAGGCTGGAAACCACAAGCTAGAAATCCTGATATGAAATTTCTCAATCAGTTCCGTTCGTTTGTCCACCCAGATGGCAGCAGCTCCTCACAGATTACAAAAACTCAGCTTAAATTTTTATCTCGAATCTATGATTGAACTTTCATTCCGAGAATCCCAGTAATCACCTCAACAGCGATGAGCGTGTTTTGACTCTTACGATCATTCTGTCGAGTATGTCCGCCTCCCGCTCCGCCATGGAGAGGAATCTGTACGGCTATCTATCTCACTCCTAAACCCTGCTGCTGCGTCCAGTAATCAGGCTGTTTTTGTTTGGTAAAAGTTTTTGCCTAGAACAGAGGAAGATTATTATTCATCGGATCGCCTGGAGACGATCTCCGTGGTGGGCCATCCACAGATTCAGCCGACTCGAGGAGTTCTCCGGTTAGCAACCATCTGTTTGTTGCAATTTGTCCATTTTGAACATACGAAATATTTAAAAACTTCCATGCAGCAGTCTAGATACTATATTGTAATGAATATGTCTGCTCAAAATGTTGAGATTAATGATTTTGGGAAATGTTTTTTTTTAATTACTATGTTTTTTTGTTATATTTAGTAGTATATATAATGAAATGCTTATGTGTTTTGTTTTTTAAATTTTGATTTTTAATTTATGTATGAAAATAAAATTTCTGTTTACAGTGACCTCAAAAAAGCAGTTGTTAAACATTGCATTGATGAAGTGTCTGTCATTCTGTTCTCAAATGATTCAGAGCTTATTTTCTTTGTCGGTTTGTCCATGTTAGTCAACATGCTTTTGTTGTAACAGTATGTTGGTTGTGCATCTTTCTTACAAAAAAATGAACACTGTTTTGATACTTGTATGATCTCCTGCAATGACAATGAAAACAAAACAAACAACCAAAAACCCAAGTGTGTTTCACATACAAAAATGGATTTCTCTGCTACCAGCCCTGAACTTTGTATTTACACTGAAAAAAATCAAGTTCTTCAGTATTTTTGTTTTGTTTTCTGTAAAAAAAAAATCTAAATATAAATCATAACATAAATCAAGATAAAAGTTTAACTTGTAGATTAACTGCCTTAAGTCTCGTTTGATATTAAAAGTCTTTCTGTTTCTAAACAATGCCCATTAAAATTTAGTGAAGTTAACGCTAAAAACCAAAAAATCTGAACAAAAATTTTTTTTATTTCCCCCCTTTTTGGTTTTCCTGGGTCAAAAATTCATAGATTATAATATAATGTTTATTATATCTATACTAATTTAGATATAATTATAATATAATATATGTATTTACGGAAAACTAGGAAACATGTGTCAAGCAACTGGATAAAAAAAAAATAAAAAAGTTATGGCGGACTTTTATCTCACCAACTCCAGGGTTAGTTAATAATAATTTTTAATTCAAGAGACAATTGATATTTGGTTCCTGTTTTAATCTCAAACACTTCATTCTGGTGCGTGTTTACAACATAAAAAGTAATATCAGAAAATCAAGTCATTGTGCTTTCTCCAGTAAAATAGTTCTGATACTTTAAAAAAAAAATAATATGTGTACTAGATAAAGAGACACAACAAAATAGGTTTTGGCAATCTTAATGTCGTTTTTCTCCCCAATAACTGTTTGCTCAGAAATACCTGCAACAATAACCAAAACAAAATACAATTCTTTAAATGATATCACTAATCACCTTGCATTCTCCCAGTGAAATAAAAATGTTAGAATCATTTGTCACTGGAACACAAAACCCAAGACTACTGAGAAGGACAAAGCTTTATTTTTGCACTTTAGTTGACAATCATACATTTTGCTTCATTTGACTCAAAAGTACACTAAAGAAAATCTATTATGTTCATGGTAATTCCATTTATTTAAAAAAGGGTTGTAGAACTTTTTGTGGTTATGCAAAAGTTTAGGGGAGGAACCAGGCCATTGTGATCATTTTGTCACTTATGAGAATGTTACTGGTTTTTGCAAAGTGTCGGATAAGGCCGAGTAACATGTACAACATACAACGTCCCACCTTATTACTAGAATCCATTATAAACATTTACATAACATTATGTTGATTGAAGAAGATTAGTTTTTCTGTAATGTTTAGTGTGTGCTGGTTCCTCAGTTGCCTGTCTCTGTCATGATGGTTAATGTGTCTTCTGAAGCAAGAGTTGTGGTATTAGTCCAGCGTAACGTTCAGTCTCTGTCGTCCTTTTAGCAGCTTATATTAAAAATCTCGCGAAGCAATAATGGAGCTTCCTAATTAGGGATAGCTCACCCAAAAATGAAAATACTCTCATCATTTACTCCTCATGACAAGCAAAACCTAATCTTATTTTGAATGAAACCTGAGAAGTTTCTGTCCCTCATTTTGAAGTCCAGGTAACCGAAATTTAGAAGAGCTGAACAGATCATAAAAGTCATCGTAAAAGAAATAAAACAGTGTAATCCAAGGTCTTGTGAAAGATATGATTGCTTTATATGATGATACAGATTTAAGTTAGGGGGGGGAGCCTTTTATTCACACATGTAAGCCTCGAGTGCAGTCACACAGAATAATCACAGAAAGATTCTGCATGATGTGTCTGTAATGTTTGGAATGTCAAACTAAAAGTCTCTAATTAAATCTGTTTCTTCATGTCAAACCTAATCCTAGTATCTCAGAAAGACTTGGGTTAAGCACTCAGTTCATATGGATGCACTTTAAGATGCTTTTTATGACCTTTTTTGGATCTTCTAAGTTTTTAAGTTGTCTGGTACTTTCAGTTGATCGTTCAGAACCCGCTCAGGTTGCATTAAAGATATCTTTTAATTGTGTTTTTTTATATGAACCTTATTTAAGTTTATTTTCCACACAATATAAATATATCTATATATAAACAAATAAACTAAATTCTAAAGGACACAGACTTTTTATTTTCTTAGCTACCTCCCTTGCAGATTTTTTTGTTTTCTTGTTTTAAGCAGAAACTCACTGTATTTGGATGCATGTGTTAGAAAACAATACTTGATATCTTTGAGTCATTTGGAAAAAAAGAATTGAAATTTTTTTTCAGTTTTTGTTTTTGCGGCCATGCAGCCAGAGCAGGTAATCACCGGTTGTAAACCCCATAACTATAAACCTTTTAATATTTTTTAATGTATATATTATAACTCATGTTAATATGTTTTTGATAAATTATATGCCTTCCTCTAACGTTCTATCTTGTGTTCATATGAGTAAGACTAGTCTTAATCTGGAGAAACGTCAATCAAACTCCTCCTTAATATCTCTTAAGTTCCTGTTATCTTTACATCTCAAGTATGTCTTAGCTAGCTGCTCTACGGAATCATTTGTGTGCGAAAGTGTTTGAGTCTATATGGAGATATATACTCAAATCTGCGCCCAGTTGTGAGATTCGTATTTTCAGGAGAAAACATGCTGAGACAGCAGAGAGACTTGCACACAAATCTCGCTTTGCTTTACCATTTTCATCGTATTTTCTGGTGAGGAGCACCTACATTTGGGATGCATTACTGCCGATCTAATTTGTGGCTTTCGCTCCTGCGTGAGATACAATCAAGATACATGAGGTATGAGGGATGAGATGAAATGAACTAGAGTGCATTGAATTAAATATCTTTGTTCTGCTACCCATACTACAAACGGATCAGTCGCACCAAGTTCATCCGTGCCTGTCTGAGATTCCGTCAGGACGCCGGGATGGGTTTTCTCGGTGTTTGTGCAGGTATGACAGGCATTATCCGTCCATCAGTGTACGAGTCTGGACTAACACAACCTACCCCCTTACATCTGTCCACCAATGCCCTTCCGCTGTCATCCGAAGGTTTGATGGTGCTACCCCGCATTCATTAAGGCATAGTTCGTGAGTTACAACTCCCCGGACGTACATCCATGAGGTCTCAAATAACATCTCTGTGGGTCTTTCTATGGCACATTAATTAGACGGCACTAATGAGATGTAGTATGCTTCGGTGTCGAGCTGATACCAATGTTAATGTGAAAAGCTCAGTGTGCCCGTTTGTGAGAGATAGTACAACATATTACAAACACGATTCTCTGAAGATTATGTCGATACTCTGATCCTTTCTGTTTGAGGGCCATTTTTCAGTGAAAGTCTAAGTAAAGAAATTATTTTGTTTTATTTTATAGAAAAATTGTAAAATATAAACATTATCATTAACTGTAAAATGTAACAGAATTTTATCTATTGTAGTGTATCTTTATTATTATTATTATTATTATAATATAAATAAATAAAACTCCTACGTCACCATTATACTGCACAAAAAATGAGTACCTTATAATATAATGATAATTTTATTTACAACCACATTTTTTATATCAGTACAATTTGTAACAACGAAAATGATTATCATTTTATAAAATATAAATTTAAAAAATGCTATTTGAATATTAATTATTCTGTAAAATAATCGTACAGCCATTTAATCATTATTTTACAGTGCAGTTGTAAAATAAACAAATATTATTATTTAAAACTGTAAAATATAATTGTTTGTTATTCATCATTATTAAATAACAAATATAAAATAAATATTACTATTTTAATACTCATGTCTTCTGTAAAATTTAGTATGGTAACATTTTTGTTTTTGTTTTTACACGTCTCAATTGTAACAAAATAAAAACTGTGGTTACTTATTACAGTCTGTGTAAAAATAAAATTATAATTATTAACAACTAAATTAAAGTTATGGTGATGATTATTAATAAAGAATTAACAAATATATTACTATTGTATTATTTAAACTGTTTTTAAAAAGTATTACACTAGTTATAATCATTTTCCCGTTGATTGTTATTTGTAATATTGTATTATTATTATTAACTAATTAAAAAAACTATTTTATTGAAATACTTTTATTTTAACTAGTACATTAGATATTACAATACTATCCTATTTAGTTCATATTTGATGTAATTAATAATAAACATCATCAATCTTGATATATTTTCATTAATAATGTCATTGTATCAATCAACATAATGATATTTATTTTTGGCCAACTTCCTCCTACTCAGTCCTTACGGATTCTTTCATCACATGACGTTCAATCAATAGTATGAGTGATAATTGACTTAAACAGCCACAGCACAATTGTGTTACATGTAAACAGTTGAAAGGTTGTATATTTGGAGCTCTGGAGAACAGCATAGTTCCAGATCTGAGACTCAGAACTGAGACTGAAGCTCGTCCGATATTGGGACGTGGCCATGTTGGTGACGAGCATGTTTTTTCACATGAAGACTACACACCTGCGGAAAACCTGCTTCAATCTGTCTTAACTCTACCATCGCCACAATCAATACACACACAAACGGGACTCACATACACACTAGCTCTCAAGTGTGTCAGACATCACCACAGATCAGAAGATCCTTTCTGTTAGAAACACAAGGTTTTAGTCGCCGCACTTGCTTCCATTCAAAAACTAGTCTTGATTCTGTTGCGCGCAACACTGTCTTTATGGTTTTAATATAGATTTGTATATTGCAGAGAAAGAGAAATCGCTCTTAAACTGTCTTTTGCGAGTAAAATGCGGATTGTATAATAGTTACCATCTGTTTTGTCTTTGCCAGTAAAATGTGGCGTTGAAACTTTAAAATAGTCTTGTGCAGAAGTAAAAATGTGATTGTAAAAAACAGTTAACTCTTTTCTCCGCCAGCTTTTTGAAAAAGTTTGCCAGCCACCACCAGCGATTTTGATGATTTTCACTACAATTTGATGGCCTATATTTTATAGGTAATATTTTGTCTGTATGAATATTTGAATATGCAACTAAAAGATCAAAGCCCAATACTTTAAAAAAAAAAAACTAATATATATATATATATACTTATATATATAGATATAATATAATATATATATATATATATATATATATATTTAATTCTAGCTTAAATCGTTCTTTTTTTATGAACACTTGTAAGTAGGTTTCACAAAAATGTATAATTCTGAGCAAAAAGTTGAGAAAATCACATTTTAAAACACCATTTCTGGGTAATATTCAGTTATGATTATCAAGCATTAAATCCAGTAAAATCGCTTCCATCAACACCACCAAAGCTTTGAAACAGCCAAATACCACTCCCTGGATCAACATTTACTCCATAACATCATGCAGTTTCATTTATATGCTGTCTATGCTGCATGATAGAATTATTTTATAATATGCATCTGTTTACATAAGAGATCGCTAGTTCTCTGTGTGTTTTGTGTCGGGGGTTTTGTACTCATTCAGAGATTTTAGATGTGTCATAGCTCCCCCGAGGTGTGGTAAACAGTGAAAAAACACGATAAAGCTGTAAAAAACTTGTCAATGCGCGGGGAAGGAAGATAAGCGGGAAGATTATAGATTTCTCTTGCAGTGAAAACGGTGGTCAAAACTGCCTCCTAATGCAGCACCAAAAAAACAATGTGCCTGTAACATGGTTAATTAAATAGATTTGTAAAACACAGCCGCACCCCCTCCCTACCCTCGCGTTAAAAACCATTTAAAAAATGTGCTTGTATAAATGGTTAAATTGTTTGTATTTTGAAATTTTCATTTCTTTTATTTATAAAGCCAACAAATAAAACAGTTATTGATTGTCTGTCACGGAAGACTATCACAAAGCTATGAGCAACCGTACGGCGGGATGCTCATGATCGATCACCCTAGACTTGAGTCTGGTTTCTAGAATTTACACTGAACTAAAGCCTTACATTGGCAGGACCTGAGAGCTATTAATAGGTTGGGGAATACAACCAGGTCCGAGAGGTAAAGAAAGTGGTAAGAAGGTGCTAAAACCATTAAAGACGTTATATAACAAACCATAAGAGGCACTTAAAAGAATCCTGTTGCGCACAGTACCCAATGTGTAAAAAACTGCAGGACAGGGGTAATGGAATATGCCACGCTTTCGAGCTCCCGTCAGGGCTCCTCCATTTGAAACCAGGAGGAATTGTTCAGGTTGATTTTGTGTGTATTTTTGTCTTTTATTTTGTTTGGTTTTGGCAGTGGAAAATGTGGTTGAAGACAGTTAAATAGTTTTGTCTATGCAGAGAAAATGTGTGGTTCTGTCTTGAAGAAAATGCTAATGACTGTCTTTGGCAGTGTAAAAAATGCAGTTGTAAGCCATTAAATATATTTGTCTTTGCAGTTAAAAATTTGGTTATAAATGGTTAAATTGTTTTGTCTTTTCAGTAAAAATTTGGCTGGAAAAAGTTTTTTTCAAATTTTAAAAAGTATTTCCAGTTAAAACATGTAGATTGTAAATGCGCTTTAAAAAGATTTGTCTTTGCAGGTAAAAATGTGGTTTGTTGTAAATGGGTAACTAGATTTTGTCGGTGCAGTAAAAGTAAAAATGGGATGTTAATGGTTTAATTGATTTATGGTCTTTGCAGTAAAAATGTGATTGTTAAATAGGTTAAAAAAGATTGGTTCTTGCAGTAAAAATGTGGATGTAAATGGTTAAATTGATTTGTCTTTGCAGTAAAACAGTGGCTGTAAAATGGTTTTTAAACTGATTTGTCTTTGCAAGTAAAAATGTGATTGTAAACAAAGTTTTAACAAGATTTATCTTTGCAGTAAAAATTTGGTTGTAAATGGTTCGATTGTTTTGTCTTTGCAGTAAAAATGTGAGTGTAAACAGTTAAATAGATTTATCCTTGTAGTAAAATGTGGTTGTAAATGGTTAAATAGATTTTGTCATTACAGTGAAAAATGAAAACCGCCTACAGTGAAAAATGCAGTTGTAAACTGTTAAATTGTTTTGTCTTTGCAGTAATAATGCGGTTATAAATGGTTAAATAGATTTGTCTTTACAGTAAAAATGCAGTTGTAGATGGTTAAATTGATTTGTCGTTTTTTGTGAGACTAAAAAGACAGTTTGCTGCTTTCAGGTAATGTACAGTAAGAACTAGGGAATTGATTTGTCTGGCATTTTGAATATTCGTCGACTTTAGCATAAAAATCCACATTCGAAATTCAAAAACGTTGTATCAAATTTTTAGGTGTATGCTAAGGAGGCAGCTTTTATCAGTGGCACACGAGATGCATGATCATGTACGCGGTCGCTGGCGCTTTGAATGTTTTATACAAACCTAAACCAAGCCATTCACACAACACAACGATATTTCTACAAATCTTCTAGAGAGACATCTATCACCGTAGAGCACTCTCGCTGCTCTAGCACTCGCGTCTCGCACAAAAGAGCCACATGTTTAGAAACCCATGTAAAACTAATCTTGAGGCCTTATGGCGGGGTTTTTTACCCATCCCACTGCAACTCATGTTTTTAAATGAAAAATGTTCTCTGTGTGATTGGCTTTCCACCCTTTGTATTAAACTATGAATACATACATGATGCCGTTTTGTTTATAGTTGTTTAAGCAACTTAATTAATTATAATTGGTTTATAAACATTATATTAAACATTATGCACTTTTTTCACAGATAGTTGCGTATCTAATGCTTTGAATAAATGTGCATTAGTTATAGTTTCCTCGATGCGCCTTAGGAGGAAAGCCAAAAAAATTTCTTTACCCTAACTGAAATTATGCATTTTAAATTTGAATACAATTCGGTAACGTACAAAATTTGAATTTTGGTAACGTACAAAATTTGAATTTAGTTTTTCAGCCATTTTGACAGCCCTAGTAAGAACCGAGTAAGTCTGTGTTTTCAAAGTTTAATGTGAGAATGTGTATAAAAATAAGCTCTGGTTTGATTCTATGTATCTCCCTCTTGTTGAATACGAGATCAAATCCATGAAATGCAAATGAAGCAGGCTTCGGTTGTAAAGGGCAGAGACTTTATTGGTCCGGTGACCTTACAGATGCCATGATCACATTCACTTTGCACTTATTGGCAAATGAAGCAGGCTTCGGTTCGGTTTATCAGTTATCATCAGGTTTTGGGGGTGAGAACCCCGGGGGAGATTGGAGCGGGTAGTCTCGGATTGTTGCAGTTCAGGAGGAGATAAAGGTTTTTGCTGAGCAGAAAATCCACAGGTTCTTATGTTTTGTCCGAGCAGCAAATGGTTTCCCCCCTCCCAGAAAACCCACAGTAAATATCAGCCTGCAGCAGATCCAGAGCATGGAACTCTAAAAAGGGCCCTGATTAAATTTGGACCAAACTGAGCCTTTTTCCGCGGGGTTCCTTCTCTTCTGAAGATGATGGGGGGGTTTTTGTGTGTGTTTCACACTATAAAGATAAAAAAAGAGAAATGGAGCCCCCTTTGGTTCATCTGTCCCCCCACTTATATTTTTTTTTTCCTTTTGCCCTTTCTCTGCTGACCCATCACTGGAATCTTTTGGGGAAAAGGACCCCCAAATGTATGACATCTCAGCCCTTTTTCGGTCCCAGGGATAATC
This sequence comes from Cyprinus carpio, assembly GCF_018340385.1. Taxonomy (NCBI): domain Eukaryota; kingdom Metazoa; phylum Chordata; class Actinopteri; order Cypriniformes; family Cyprinidae; genus Cyprinus; species Cyprinus carpio. Next base: position 28,454,830 of record NC_056585.1, on the reverse strand, counting down.
TTTGGTTCGCATCTTCCCTGTTTGTCTGCCGGATTTTTTAATTTTTTAAATGAAAAAACCCCCATTTTTAATGTTTCATCGGGGCCCCTATCAGCAAAATTAAAAGGTATCTGGGTTTCTTCTTAAAGACCAAATTTATACCCAAAACGTAATATTAAAAATACTATGCCCAAAAATTTTTTTTGGAAAATATGTATTTTTTTTCTGTTAAGTTCATTTTTTTTTTTCCTATCATTATGTAGCATTTAGTTTTTTTTTTTTTTATTAAAATTGTTTTTATTCATTATTATTTTTATTTGATTCTGAATTGTTTTTTTATTCATTTTTTACTGATTTTTTTTAATTGAATAATTTTATTGTAACAATTATTTATTTATTATTATTGAATATGAATAAATTTTTGGTTGTTAATTTATTTGATCTATTTTTAATTATTATTTATTTACTATTTTTTTTAGCTGTTTATTTAATCTATTTTATTTAGTTTTTATTTTATTTATTTGCTTATTTACTCATTTTGTGGATTGTTTATTTAATTATTTATTGATTTTTGTTTTTTTAATAATTATTCATGTATTTATTTTAATTTTTTTTTTGATCTAATCTTTCTAATGTTATTACTGATTTTTTAATTTATTTATTTTAATTTTATTTACTGACTTTTTTTTATTTTTATGCATTTTTTTTTTTAATCTGAAATTTAATTTTATTTAAAAATTTCCACTGACCCCCGCCTTCCCCCCCCCTTGGGGCCCTGGGCCCCAGGGTAACGTCAACTTCCCTTGCGGCCCCCTTGGGCTCCTGGGACCCCAGGTGTAACGTCATGACTTTATCCAGATTTATGACTCCACCCACAGTCCTGATCTTATGAGGGCAATTATTGATCTCTCAGCATACCGTCATTTCATCATCAGGGTCTGTACTGATCGGTGTTTTTAATATGATTTTCGTTATACATGATTTTCGTTCTGCTGGAGTTCCAGACCATTAGTGAGGCTGCAGATTTATTCAAAGGGGTTTGGTGAGGGCTGCTTAAATGTGATTATGTGATGACCATCGCTGGAGTTTGTGTCCCCCCTCTTTTTTTCGCTTTTTTTATTCCTGCCCCCCTCTTCTGTTTGGGACAGCATAGTGCTGTGGCCCCCCCATATACAGTGCTGATTGTTTATTTTTGGGGACGATTTGCTCCACTGGCGTGACGTCATCGGTTCTGTTTCACGACTCGTGTGATGACCATCTGTCTAATGTAGGTTTTTTTTTAATCCACAGACCCTCAGATGCGATAATAAAAATTAAAATGTAGTTTCTTGTATAAAAAGACGATAATTTATACATACATTTTTTGTTACTTATTTTTTTTCCTACTCATTACAGATGAGTTTATTAATTTATTTTTTGTTCTTTTGAGACTTTTTACTATTTTTATGTTAATGTAATTTTTATTATTTATTTACTTATTTACTTACAATTTTTTTTGATTATATGTTTATCTTAATATTATTTATTTATTTATTTTAGTAATAATCTAATGTTTATATGTTTATTCTAATCAAATTTTTGATTTTTTCTTTATTTCTTTGCTTTTTTAGTAAAATTATTTTATATTTTTTATTTATTTACTCATTTATTTAATTGTATTATTTATTTAATAATTTAAAATAATTTGAATTTTTTTTTTAATCAAAATTTTATTTCTTTGCTTTTTTAGTTGTTTACTCTTTTTTTTTAGTCGGGTTATTTATTTATTTTTTTTTTTATTTATTTTTTTACTTTTTTACCAAATAACTTTTTTAATCTAATTATTTGTTTTTTTTAAAATTAAATTTACAATTTTTTTTTAATTATAACTTTTTTCATTTATTTTTAATTGTTTATTTTATTTTATTTTATTTTATTTATTTATTTATACATGTTTTCTGTAAACATTTCTACGGCCTCTTTTAATCTGATTAAAGAGCGTGTTGGGTCCGCAGGCTGCCCTTTTTTCGGGCTGATGTGCTCCTTTGGGAGGCCATTCTCCTGCATTCAGCCTGGGGTTTAGATTTTAAATGTTTAAAACATTAAAGTTAATTGCTTAATGAGTCACAGATAAAGAAGGTTAATGACTGGAGCATGAATCACGCCCCAAAGATATTTAAAACTTTTCTGTGTGTGAGAGAGAGTTTTCCTTCCCAGTGAATTTCTTGATCATATTTGTTTGATATTTCTTGATGGTCCCTCTCTGTCAGGCCGGTTTGAATGGGATACTTTTTTGTGGTTGTCAAGTGGAAAAGGGCCCGGGATCACAGCTGTCAACCCACGACAAGAGCCTTATCTTCACTCATAAAACACATTATTCACACGATTCCTGTAAGATCCTCTAGATGCCGCCGCCGAAACCTGCTGAAGATTACCTTTCCCACAGGAGCAGCAACTAAAAACACCCAAACATGCAAATCCCCACATGACTGATTTCCCCTTTTTTTACTCGCTTTGCGAACTTTAAAAACTCGCGGCTCTCTGCGCTCGGGGAGACAGACGCCTGCTTTATGAGACGTAATTCCAAGCGCTATCCTCCAGGGAAAAAGGGAAATGTACAATGAGGTTCTCTCTTTTTTTTCCCTCACCTGTTAGGAAAATGAGTTAAAAAAAGTATTTGTGCGTCCTCTGCCTTTGTCTTTTTAAGGTACCCCAAAAATAAATTTTTTTGAATTAGATTTTATTTTTTATTGCTTTGTGCTTTAGTCTTCAGCAGAATGGAGATTAAAGGTAGGGTATGGTGATTGATGCCATCAAAAAAGTTGTTTTTAGCATTTACACAGATGATCTCATCTGAATTTTTATTTTTATTTCTGTCAGTTTTAGTGTTAGTAATTTTAGTATTATTTAAGTTAGCTAAATGTAATTTTATTTAAGTTAGTTTAGGCATCCTTTCTGATTTTCGTTTAAGTTTTTTCGTTTTAAGTTTTATCTAATATTTTTTTTTCTTTTATTTAGCTTTATTTAAATTATTTAAATTATTTTAATAGTTTTTTTAAGTTTTATGACAGCACAAATTCTATTTTTATTATTCTTGTTTTATTTATTTTTTTATACTTTTTGGGAATGTTTGGGAATGTTTCGAATTTACTATAAAATATCTAATATTAATCTTGAGTGTCTGGACTCATTTGAACATGTTTACTTGATCTCTTTCTGTAAGATTTCTTGACAGCTGATTCTGTCTCTCACAGCCAATAGTGAGTGGAGGGCGGGACTGTGTGTGTGTGTGTGTGTGTGTGTGTGTGTGTGTGTGTGTGTGTCTGTCTGTCTGACTTGCTAATGAAACATGAAGTCCCTAAATGACTAAAAACTCCCAGAATGCACTGCAGGTGGTAAATGCGACTGCTGATGGTTGTGGTGCAAACACACTCACAAACGCTCAGCTGCGCATTTATTATACACACATTCACACACTTATGAATGGACACACACACACTGGAGGCTGAAATACAGCTGCTGTAAAGGATGAATCGTTTGTCTGCTGCTTTGGCAGATCGTTACTCTGAATCTTAAGAGGGGACCATAAACTCTAAAACAAAACTAACCAATGATATTCAAATTTTTTGAGATCACACACACACACACACACACACACACACACACACACACAGAATGACTTCTAATGAGCTGATGCTAATGTTAATCAGCAGATTAACACTCACTGACATTTTAATGTTTTTTTTAAGTTATTTATTTGTGTTTTTTTTTGTAATTTTTTTTTTTTTTTTAGTTTTTATATTTTGTTTTCGGTTTTTGTAGTTTTGATGTGATTATTTATATTGTTTTTTTTTTTTGTTTGTTTGTTTTGTAGTTTTTTTTTTTTGTTTGGTTGTTTTTTGAGAGATTTTTTTTTATTGTTTTTGTTCTTTTTGTTATTGTAGTGTTTTTGGTTTTTGATATTTCATTGTTTGTTTTTTTTTTTGATGTTTTTTTTAGTTTTTATGTTATGTTAATGATTGCTTTGATTTTTTTTTTGTTTTTTTTTTTTTTTTTTTTTTTATTTTTTATTATGTTTTTTTTTTGTCTTTTTAATTTAAATTTTATTCTTTGTGTTATCTTTAGTTTTTTTTGTTTTTGTTGTTAGTCTCTTTTTGTTATTTTTTTTGTTTTGTATTTTTTGTTTTGTTTTTTTTTATATTTTTTTTTTCTTTTATTTTTTATCTGGAGCTATTCTGTGAAGTAACAAAAGCAACTTTGGCCCACAGTTTGAGCCACTGTGAGATTCATCTAGAAAAAAACATCTTAATTCTATCTCAATGCTGTCTAGAGATATTATTTAACTGAGATCTCATTTGTGATTTCTGCTTCCCTATGTGTGTGTGTGTGTGTGTGTGTGTGTGTGTGTCCATGTGTGTAAATGATAATGTGTCTCTGTGTGTTTCCTGCAGGTATTGATCAGGATATGGTCTTTGGAGTTCACTCTCTGCGTGTGTGTGTGTGTCTAATATTCAATGTGTGTGTGTGTGTGTGTCCTGCTCTCTAATGGGTCTCAGCTATTGGGTCAGTAGCGTTGAACCCATTATTATATTTTTGAAAGTTAAATGATTTTTTTTTTTTATTTTTATTATTAATTTTTATGTTTAAAATAATATAATTTTAATAATTTTTTTTTTAAATAATTTAATATTTTAATATTTTTTATTATTTTATTTTTTTTTTTTTTTTAATTATTTATTTAATTATTATTTTTTTTAATTTTATAATATTTTTAAAATTTAATTTTTTAATTTATGTTTATTTTTTTAGCACTGCACAGGCTTTATAAAGGCTTATCACTGGCTGAAACCATTGGGGGAAAAAAAGTAATAATTTTAATTTTAAAAATAATTTTAAAAATAATTTTAAATAAAAAAAGAACAGAAAAAGTTATTTTATTTATTTATTTGCGAATTTTCTTTTAGTTTAACTTGATGTTCTAAATTAACTACAACTGAAAAAAATATATAAAAAATAAATCTAGAACACAACAAAATTACTAAAACTTTAACTCAAATTTAAATGAAATCAAAAAATATAAAACTAAAAAATAATTCAAAATAACTGAAAAAAATATATAAAAATTTATCTTATTTTTTACTAAAAATAATACAGAAAACAAAACACTCACATCAACAACAGAGGTTTGTAAACAGACAGCTTGTATTATATTATATTATATTATATTATATTATATTATATTATATTATATTATATTATATTATATTATATTATATACATGTTATATAAATGTATACTTTTACACTTTTTAAACTTTCTGGATCATTCAGAAATTTGCAAACATAAATAAATGTATACCTTTTTTATACCTTGAATTTTAAAGATGCATTCAAAAAAGGGGCCCCTGCACGACATGAAAAAAAAATCAAAACTGTCGACATTCCCCTTGAAATTGTGATTGTGTTTAAATTTTTTTATGGGGGGGATCGCAATTTACATTGAATGATGTTTATACCATTGTTTGAAGCAACTACATGCCATATTTTTATAAGAATATAAACAAGCTGAAATCACTCTTCCTGAAAAACCTTTATTGATTTTCTGTACTGTTAAGCCTCAAATGTCAACTATACATTGGATTGGTTTCTTCTTTAAATAATAAAAAAAATAAAGTAAAAAATGCATGGTATAATAATGTTATACTAAAATTTAAAAATTTTTAAACGTAAAAAGGGGGAAGAAAAAGAGAAAGAAAAACATCTTTTAAAAGTACTCAAAATTTAAGTTACAGTAAGTGGATTCCTTGGAACCATTACAAAAACTGTGGCATTAATAATTGAAAACCCACAATTAAAAATTTTGAAAATTTGTGCGGGCGTAGTACAAAACATTTTTTTTTTTTTTTTTTTTTTTTTTTTTTTGTAGTTGAAGAACATATGCAAAAAATATATTTTCTTCCTCAGTATTTATTTACTTATTTATTTAATTAATTTTTTTGCAGTAGAAAAAAATAAACCCATGTTTAAATTTTAATAAATCATTACAAACCTTTTTTTTATACTAAAAAAATTTTTGGCAAACAGCCCAGCTTAAAGGGGTCTTTCAGATGCCCATTTTAAGTTATATGATTTTTTAGGTCTTAATAAAAAGTCTGTAACATAGTTTGTAAAAATTTCTCAAGTTATGTAAACAATTTTTTTTACGTCAAAAAAGCTCTTTTTCGGGCGCCATTTGAGTAGGCCCTTTTAAATTTTAATGAGCTCTGCTGACTCCCCCCTCTCTTCGGAGCCGCCTTGAGGGCTGTTTACTTTAACTGCATTCATCGGAAATTTCTAAAGCACTTATTAAAAAAAGACATTTGAAAAGACTTTAAAAAAAAACCTTACACTCACTTCTTCTGCAGGTGAAGCGGGACACAATGATTTGCTCAAACAAAAACCTTTATAAAAATGTAATCCACTGCGTTTTCAGGGGCCAGATGCGGGAGAAAAATTACGACTGCTGTGTTCATTATTACATCCAACGCCAGAACACCTCAATCACTTAGGAGACATTTTTATCTGCCCCGGGGCGGTGAAACAATGGGGGAACTGATGACAGTCAATTGCTAGGGGGAAAGCTGCAAGACGCCAGTCCAGTCTGTGTTTGAAACGCCAACTGTCAATCAAACTATTGTGGGGGGGGCCTGTTTTTGTATGCCACATAGACAGCCATCTGGAGATCGGCCCCGATTTGGGGAAAGGGGAAAAAGATTTGAGCAGTTTAAAAAGATTAAAAAAACACTGGGTGTATTTTAAAAAATATAGGGTGGTTGTGTGCACACGCTGCCAACACACATTTCAGTTCAAACAGCTCGTAAAAGTGTATGTAGCATCTGATGACCCCTTTAAATAGCCTATATCAGGGAGCCTTTGAGTCAAAAAGCTTAAGAACGGCTCATCTAGAAGTGACATCAAATGAATGCAATGCAAAAGAAGTCTTTTTATGTATGAGATGATAACTGTGCACCACTCCCTGAATTAAACATGAGATTGAGAGATTAATAATGAGATAATGTTGTCTGTAGCGTAACACTGTTTGATGTGTCTGTCGTTGATGTAAGCTGTTACACATGCTGAGGATGTGCGGCTGGTTCAGGACTAAACCAGGGGCGTCAAGGCACTGATGTCAAAATCAAACAACGAAGCCGTTGACGCTGGACAAGATCCTCCCGGGGAAAACCCCAAAACAGGGAGATAGACCCCTGAGGGACACTGTACGAAAATCTAAAAAACCGCTCCAAGCAGCAGGTCATCAACACACTCCCCTTGCATTCGAAAAATCCCAAAAAAAAAATACTTCTTGATTCATTTCATGTGCCCTTAAGCCCTATTAGTGTTACTTTAGTTTTCGCTGATATACTATTATAGCTTTGTTAATATTTTTATTTGTTAATTATTTTTATATTTATTTAAAGAAAAAATGAAGAAAAAAAATCTGAATCATAAGAAAAACAATCTAAGAAAAATAATTTTGTTTTAAGAAAAAAAATCTGAATCATAAGAAAAACAATCTAAGAAAAATAATTTTGTTTTCCATAAAATGTGGATGCAATTAATTTATATAGTATTTAAAATATTTTTATAATATTATATATTATTATAATATTATATTTATATTTTTTTGATTTTGATATAATATAATAATATATACAATTTTGAATTATAAAAAGTATAATAATAATAATTAATAAAATATTAATTTAATATGTTGTTGGAATTTTTGATTTTTTTACGGGAAAACAAGACAGAAACACTGGGGAAAAACATTTTTTGTGTGTGGTTTGTGGGCGCCAGAAACACGCGCTCAGAAACACACGCTGCTGTTTTCATCTGTGTTACTTGTATTGCTGTATGATTCTCCACTGAAATTATTTATTGTTTATGTGTTTGTGTGTGTGTGATTTATGGTTCAGACGTGGCATTATTCTGGTTCTTACGTTTAACCTCCATTCTGGGGTGACCAGCCCTATTCCACACTATGTGGGGTGGGTCCACACTATGTGTGTGGCTGTAAATTTAGATTAGAGATGTAGACAGATCCAATCTCCAGCACTGGAGGTCTCACACACACACACACACACACTGTGTGGCTGTAATCTCCTTTGGCTTACATTTGACACTTAATTCATCATCTGTGTGTGTGTGGTAGTTTGGGGGGTTTTGGTGAAGTGTTGCACAGCCAGGTTTTTCCTGTTTTAAAATCTGTCGGCGACTCATAAACAGGTACACACAGATCGTGTGTGGATGAGGGGTGTGGTTTCTCGGGGTGGTCGAGTAAAGACACTGCACCCAATGCGCGACCATTGGGGAGAAACATAGCTCTTTAGGACGTTTTCCCCATCACCCGCAGGGGCCCCGGGCCCGGGGGCCCAGAGGACTTACCCAAAAAAACCCCCAATAACACAACGCACAACAGCCGGGCCCCGGGAGTGTCTGTGTTTGAGATGGAACGCGCCGAAGATGAACAAAGGGAACAAATACCAAACGGGCTGAAGAGTAAGAGCGATATATACGATATACAGTGTGGGGGAAATATATATATATATATATATATATATATATATATATATTATTATATATAATAAAAAAGAATGGTGAGATATGTAGCGATCCCAGCCCCCGGGGTGTCCCGCGAGATTCGGGTCTGGGGGATCATATCCTCGCAGTAAAACAATTTGCAGTTTACATTAGGCGAAATTAACCTTTTAAAGATCGCACCTTAAACGCACACACAATCTTATTCCTGAAAGACAATGATTCAGCTAGGGTTTTCCCATCGCGAAAAGTCAGTGGAGCGCGGGAGCATGTTTTGCCCGCCCATGTTAATAAATCATTCATGCTGCTGCTGACCCCAGAAAAGAACAAGACAAAAACGTCTCCCAAACCCAAACATTATTTCTTGTTACAGAATTTAATAACAAATTTGGGGAAAATTTTAGTTTGGGTATAAACACTTATTCTCTTTAAAAACCCCAAAGTATAAAACCGTTGTTTTGAAGCCCCCCGGCCTCTTCCCCCACGGGGGCGACATTTTTATAAAAAAAAAGAAAATTTGTATTGAATCATTCTTCAAGTTCCAATAGTGAAAAAAAAATTTTTAATTGGACACTGCTCCTTATAAAAAATATTTATTAATATTTTAAATTTTATATAAAATTTATTAAATAATAATATATATATAATTTTTTTTTTGTTAAAATTTAAATATTTTTTTTTAAAGATTAAAAATAACATTTTGTCAAAACCACTAGTAAATTATTTTATTTTGTTTAGTTTTCTAATATTTTTTTCTTTGAATTGTGAGATAATCGGATTGTAATTTATTAAAAAAACAGATTCTAAATTTTTTCGAATCGTGCAGTTTTAGTTTACATGTTTTTATTGCTGCATAAAATAGTATTTATTTATGTAGATATAAATTTCATTTATAATTTCAGAAGTTCAATTTCAAAAAGCACTTTGATTTCAAAATCTTGTTTTTTTTGCTTTTTGTTTTTCAGTTGAATAAAATACATTTTCCCCTCTTGTAAAATTTAGTCATTGAGGATTTCTTTTTAAAAGTCAAAAAATCTGTCTCGCCTCGCTCGGAACCCAAAGTCTGGGGTCTCATCTGGCCTCATGGGATAAGTGTCTTGGCACACCCCTAATATATATAGATATATATATATATATATATATATATATATATATATATATATATATATATATATACATACATACATACATAATGCATATAAGCATAAACACACACAAATCCATTTTTTTTTTCTATATATAAAGGAAAATTCAACACACCAAAAAGTTAACAATTTAACATACAAAAAGTAAATTCTCTGAAAAATTGATTAATATTCAACATTCAGGTCAATTCATCCCCCTTATATATTATATTATATTATATTATATTATATTATATTATATTATATTATATTATATTATATTATATAAAAAAATATTATATTCTCAATTTATTCAGAATCGTGCAGTTTCTAGTTTACATGTTGTTTATTACGCATAAAAATAGATATATTATATTATGTAGTTTATATAATTTCATTTAAAATTTTCGTAGTTCAATTTCTTTAAAAGCACAAGTTGATTTCAAAATACTTCTAAATTTTTTGCATTTTGTTTTTCAGTTGAATAAAATACTATTTTCCCCTGTATATTTAGTCATTGAGGATTTCTTTTAAAAAAGTCAAAAATCTTGTCTCTGCCTCGTTTGGGAACCCAAAGTGGGGGTCTCATCTCGCTCAGGGGATAAGTGTCTTGCACACCCAATAATATAGATATAAAATATATAATATATATATATATATATATATATATATATATATATTTTACATACATCATACATACGTATACATAAACACACACACAAATTTTTTTTTTCTATATAAAAAGGGAAAATTAAACCCCTAAAAGTTGAATAAAATTTTTAACATACAAAAAGTAATTTTTTAAAAAATTGTTTAAAATTTTTCAACATTAAGGTCAATTCATTTCATTATTAATTATATTATATTATTTTAATTTTTATTAATTAAATTATATTATATTATATTATATATAAAAAACACACAAAACCACACTATTTAAAATAATTTAACATAAAAAAAGTGAATTTACACAATAAACTTTAAAATTTTAGTAAAAAAGATGGATGCAGGGTTTCCCAAAAATTAAAAGATTTTAAAAATTCATAAAAATTTTAATTTCACATATTTTTAATGTAGGTTATAAAAAATATATTATTTATTTATTATAATATAATATATAAAAAAGAAGATTAAAACATTTTAAAATTTAAAATAGAACTGAAGTTTTTCATTCCCAAAGGGGTGATTTTGGGACATCACAACACTATAATGTAAAAAATTTAAAAAATTAGGGTATATTTTTTTTGTGTGTTTGTACATATTAATTTTTTAAAAAACAGCCAAAATATGCAAAAATAAACACACAAAAAGTGAATTACATCACAGAAAAAAAGTGCAGTAGGAAAGAGAATACTTTTTAAAAAATTAATTGAGGCAGATATATTCTTTATAGGGCATGATCTTAGGACAAATTTTTTTGGATTTTCCCTCTTTTGTAAGTTGCTTTGGATAAGGGCATCTGTTTAAATGAGTAAAGGGGAATAAAATGCAAATATTGTGTGTCTCCTTGGCTGAAATTTCAAGCACCCCCAGGTGCAGGTTTGATTCGGGCAAAGTAAAGTCCCCTTTTTATTTGTTACCCTTTATACAAAAATGGTTATGTAAAAGGGCAGCTTCACAGAGTCAAAAAAAAAAAAATATTTTGGTCAATGATGCAAGGGACAAAACCAGAGTCAATTTTCAGCTAAAGTCATTTTTCATTTTTTGATTCAGTGATTCTCATCCATTTTAAAGCTCTCGTCCAATAGTGTCTGTGAAATTTCAATCAAGGGGGCCCCCAACTAAGCAAGCCAAAGGAAAACAGCAGCAAGGAACCAAAACTCCATCAGTGACAGAAATGGAGAAAAAACCTTGGGAGAAACCAGGCTCATTTGGGGGGGCCAGTTCTCCTCTGGCCAGAGGGAAAAACCAGCATGGTGGGGTTTTTAATTCCGGGCCTGCAACACAGGTCCAGAAGGACTCATCTGGTTCTCGTGGTCTTGTGCTGATGGTCATCGAAGTCTTCGCAGGGGATCCATCTCTGGGGTGCATCTAGTTTACATGGTATCCGCTGACATTCAGGGCTATAGAAGTCATCTCTAGGTGCTGATCCACCATCTGATCTAGATATAGACTGGATCTGTATGACTATGGTGACCTCGGAATAAGAGAGAAACAGACTAATATTAGCGTAAAAGGGCCTTATTCTTCTTAATGTATGCAGTGAGTACATCGAAAAGTTTTTGGGAAGTGTTCCGGGTTCGGTTGCCCAAATAATGATCCTAACAATTTTTTAATGGATTTAATTATAGAAATGGTAGTATTTTATGGTATCCCGTTAAAGAGATGGATTTTTAAATCAGATTTAAACTGATGAGGGTTTTGCCTCCCGAACAATGTTAGGAGTTGTTCCAGATTTTGGGGGCTAAATGGGAAAAAGTTTTGTAGTCTAGGATTTTCTAGAACAAAACATTATGATTTTTTAAATTTCTTTCTAGAAAAAAGAACAACATTTAAATCTTTTCTAGAACAAAACTATTTAAATCACTTTTTAGAACAAAAACCAAATGAAATTAAATATCTTTCTAGTACAAAACAGACCAATATTTAAACCGGACCATTATTGAATTTGAATTGAATTGAATTTGATTTCTAGAACAAAATCAAAATCTCTCACTAGAACAAATCCGAACAATATTTAAATCTTTTAATCAAACAAAACCAAATTTAAATCTCTTCTAGAACAAAAAAACAAACAAACATTTAAATATCTTTCTAGAACAAAACCAAAAGTCATTTAAATCTCCAAATCAAACACAACCTAATATTTTTTTCTTGAACAAAATTGACCAACATTTACATCTCTTTCTAGAACAAAACCGACAAATATTTAAATCTCTCATTAGAACAAAACCAAACAAATTAAAATATTGTTTTAGAAAAAACCAAATAAATAAATATATTCAGAACAAACGACAATTTAATCTCTTCTAGACAAAATCAATCTCTCTAGAACAAAGGTTTGTTTTGAATGACATTTAACCTTATTGAAAAACAACAACATTTAATCTTTTCTAGAACAAAACTAAAGTCATTAAATCCCAACAACAAAAAACATTTAAATCTCAATGAACAAAACCAAACAACATTTAAATTCTTTTAAAGAAAACTGAATGCATTTAAACCTCTTTCTAGAATAAACTGAAAATATTTAATCTCTACTAGACAACATTAGGAAAAACGTTGTAACAATGTATAAATAATGATTTGTGCTAATTTATTGAGACCGAAACTCTGAACAAAATTCTAGAATTTACTGGAAGAACTTTTAATTTCAGAGAACCTTGCCAGAACGTAGCAGAGTTCTGAAAACATTCCTGTTGCTGGTTTTTATATTAGCAGCCATAACACCTTGGTTTAATAATAAATGTGGTACTGGCAAAGAATTAAAAATAATAAAAATATTGTGGTTACTCAGTTTGCATGCCTGCCTTCCCGGTGTAATCAGCCTTTATGGCTTGTTCCTGTAAACACTGATCTCTATGTTCAAACAATTGCTTGTGAATCAAGTAAACTAGAGCTGATCCAGTGCTTTA